>NC_137505.1:21930000-22092500 GCF_041902795.1 Electrophorus electricus | reverse complement strand
TGTTGAAGTATAATGAGAATTGTCCTTCTGGTACTAATATCCTTGAATGGAACTTTCTTCCACAGTTTAACAAGAAAGACTTGATCAAGCTGATCAAAGACTTTGTTTCAAGCTGCATGACCACCTTTGCAAGCTTGTTTGAAAGAATTTTGGTGAATCTGGTTCCATGGTAACAATGATCAGGCATTTTGCTGTTACCTAAAGTAATTAAATTAAGAAATATGTTTTTCAGCTCTTTGCTGTTAATTGTCCACATGGTACAGATGAAGAAAGAACCAGAGAGAGAGAGAGAGAGAGAGAGAAATGAAGGAGCCTCTCTAAGGTCTAACCTTGTTGAATGGAAAACCAGAGAGCTGATGGGAGGCTCTTTTTGAGGTCTAATCTTGCCGAAGACTGTCAGCTACGTGTCTGTGTAGTTGCTGGGGTTTTCCTGCGCTCGCTCGCTCGCTCGCTCTCTCTCCCTCTCCCTCTCCCTCCCTTGCCACCATCACAGCTGGAATGCACCGACAACCTGCCATCGATCATTAGCGTTCAACCACTTGGCATATATCTGCTGACGACCTGAGGGCAGGACCATCCTGTTATAAGGGAGATTGCAGCAACCTGAAAGGGAAGGTTTTGACTTGAACTTGGATACAAGTTATTGGTTTTAGGTTAGCAATTTTGCCTTGTCAGCTATGTAAATAGTCACACGTTTTTCAGTGTCCGAACCTCTGTTTTCACTCCCACTAGGTTGTCTACCTGGATTGAGAACAGGACAGTATGTGCACGTACCACATAGGTTTGTGCGCAATGGTTACACCTGTATTTTTGGTGTAGTGTAGATTAGCGTAATTAGGTAGTTTTCTTTTTTGCATCATGCTTGAGTTAGACTAATAAAAAGTCTGACTAGGGTAGTGCTTTTTTTAATTTCTTTTTTTTTTTTGCTTGGGCACTGTCCTTGTACTCTATCCGGGTTAGCACCTGTGGTATATGTGTCTGAGATCTTTGTGCACTTACATTACCCTGAAGATTATTCTGTCCCATTCTTGAGAGTATGTCACTAACTAACAAACATCTTGGAAGTCGTCATTCCCTTGCAGGACAGTGTCAAGCATCATCATCATGAGACACCGAAATGTCCACAGAAGCAGAAGTCAACACAGGAGTAGTGAGTGGCGTCGGCTCAGTTTTAGCAGTTGATGGACATGACAAAGCAGCATCTTGAGCAGGTGACATTTTTCCAAGGGAAGTGTCGGTTCATTGTGATCACTTAACTGCGACAACTCAGGACAAGCCATCGGTGACAACTCAGCCGGCACTGTTCCTTGTAGTAGCTGGACTGAATATCTTCTCCAGATGACATCCTCTGGACTGTGTATGTCCTGACTGTGTATGATGCTGGTCCTGTCTTTCTGATGTTGCAGGAACCCATTTCACTCCACAGCTGTAGCTATGTGTCAACATATGATCTCTAGGTTGGAAAGCTCCATTTTTTCGGTTTCACATCTCTCTATTTGGGATTGCTGTTGGCGCAGAACAGTCTGTCCTGTTTGAGAAGATTTGAGAATATCAAGGCTAGTGCACAAAGGTTGTTTCATGTGAAGTGTTGCCAGAGAGACCTACATAGTTGAATGTGGAACATTTCTGTAGGATAGTAGAAAACCTCTAGTAGTTTAACCAATGAAGCGACCGTTGTCCGTGTGATGCTTTAAGGGAATGCTTCATGCTCTGCACGAACCTATCGGCTAATGCATTTGTAGAAGGGTGGTTGTGAGCAAATCGGATGTGCTGAACTCCATTCTCTTCAAGGAACTTCTCAAATTCTTGGGAAACAAACTAAGGACCATTGTCACTTACAAGCTGGTCGGGAAAACCGAATCTACTGAACATTTTGCCTAGCTTTTCAACAGTTTTCTCATCTCATTATGGACACTTCAGGCCACTTACTATGTGCATTAATGACCACCAAGAACAGTCTCTCCTCAAATGGGCCATCAAAATCAAAATGGACACACTGCCACGCTTCTTCTGCCTAATCCCACATCTGAAGGGGCACCAGTTGTGGTGTATTATGCACCTTCTGACACGAAGAGCATGACCTTGCTGTTTCTTAAATCTGTCCATCGACTCCTTGCCACCAAATATAGCTTCTAGCAAGTTCTTTCATGCGAACCATTCCACAATTGCCTGAAAGTAGAAGTTCTTCTCAGTGATGGTGGAATGATGATTCTCTGTCCCCAAAGAAAACAACCTGCCTGCACAATAAGGTCATTTCGTCTTGACAGATATAGTTTTAGCTCCGCAGTAACTCCTGCATTTTGACAGCAAACCATTAAATCCATGACCGTAGATGACACTAGGACATTTCTTGTGTGTCGCCACACTTCTGCAGAAGTGATTGGTGCATCTTCCACCTGCTGAAAGTAGATGATCTCAACTTGTTTTTGCTCTGCATGTGTCACTTATAAAATATAGAAATAATCTAGAAAGACCATCTGCATTAGCATGTAACTCAGGCTTCCTGTTTAAATCCTATGCCTGTGTGTAGGAAGTCACAATGCCCAGAGTTGCATCGGACTAGCAGGCAATAATGGAATGCCCACATGTGGCCTGAAAATTGCTGTTGGAGGACGTTGATCTGTTAAGAGGGCAAATTTCCATCCAGAAAGATAGTGGTGAAACTTGAACTACTATTCTGAGATCCTCTTGCTCTATTTGGGCATAAGCAGCATTCTGCCTTGTTCAATGTGCATGATGCAAACGCGATTAGTTTTTATTCTGAATTGGGCATAATATGCGTTACCACAGCCCCCCACCCCATAGGGAGAACCATCACATGCCAGCCGCAATGGCAAGGAAGGATCAAAATGTTTTATGGCTTCAGACTTCAGCAAAGCTGTCTTTGTTTGGGCAAACACACCGATCTGCCATCAAAAGGCTTCATTTTTTCACAACAGCTGATGTCGTGGTTTTAGTAGGTATGCCAAGTTCGGAGTGAACCTACCATAATTAGTTTATCAGGCCTAGGTAAGAATGTTGCTGACTTACGTTCTGGGGTGCTGGTGTTTTTACTGTTGCCTTTGTGTAACCCTCAGTCTATCACATGTCCTAAGTATTTGACTGATGCCTGAAAGAATTCACACTTGGCAAACTCTGAGTCCATATTCTTTCAGGCTCTGTAAGGTAGCACCCAGGTTTCTCAAATGCTCTTCTTCCATTTTCCCAGTGATCAGTGTTATCCAATATTGAACTTCCAGCAGGACATTCAAGATCTGTTCCACTGCTCTTTGGAAGACAGGTGGGGCAGACATGATACCATATGGCAGATGACAATAACGATAAAGGCCTTTGTGTGTCACTATGGTGAGCAGCTCCTTAGAGCTTTTCATTCACTAATTTCAATAGCCTTTTCTAATGGGAGTGCAAGTTCAGTTAGAAGGCATTTCCGAATTGCTTCTCTGCTCAGCCCGCATATAAGCCTGTCTCGAATTGTGTTGCTGAGCACAAAGTTGAATTTATAGCGTTTCGCTCTCCTTTTTAATGCAGCGACAAACATTGCTATGGACTCCCCATGACTCCTTTCATGGAATCTAAAGTGTTCTACAATGATTATGGGCGTTGGTGAGGAATAAGATGACCGAGTGGTCACAATAGTTTGATAGGATTTGCTGCCTGTTTTGTCTAGTTGTACCTGAGAGTAAATTGGGATATTTCAGTTTTCTATAAAACTGATGTAAACAGAATAATTTGGCTAGCTAGATAATTTAGCTAGATACATATATCTAAGCAACCAAACTAGCTATTTACTTTGAGCTTACTAGCAGCTAACGTTACCTATACTAGCTAGCTACTTGCTTTTGATCTCGACAACACAAATAACCAAAAATATTAGATAAAATCACATAACCATCATTACTAACTAGCTACTTACAGGTTGCAATTGGGTTGTGATGCCATCTTGTCAGTGTCAAATGTTCAGCAAAGCCTTCTTGATATTGTATAAGGTTTGAGAAAATGTTAAGAGGGAGATGTGCAGAGCAAGCTAATAACTTGCACAGGATCCTGTCAAATATTAATTTCAACCATGCCCGTGGGCACCATCGTCACAAAACCTGCAAAACTGTTGAAGTTTTGGCTATGCATTTCAATGTTAATATTTCCTGGGTTAAAATATGAGCTGGTGTATGCAAATTTTAGGGCCAAAAATATAAATCAGTCAAGACTGTTACTTAACAATCTAGGATCTTTGAAATTGGTCTGTTTTATGATGGATTTGTTTATGCAGGATTTACATTTGAAGGAGGTGACAACAGTGTGAGTATGAGGTTCACAGTATAAACTCTCCTTATTTAACTATGCCACGGTAAAGTTTTCCATTCTATGGCACCTTTAAGTTTTTCTGAATCAAAGATAGCAAAGTTAACTTAAGCTAAGTACTGATTTTTCTGAAATTGTCTGAATACTCTGAACTGGTATGACTAACTGGAAGCCATATTCAAATCTAACCAATCACAGCATCTTTCAGCAGCACTGATCCTAATTAATCCTAAAGCTTTAATTGAACTGAACTCAATTTAATTTAACCAATGAAGCAGGACTGTTATTATTAGTAGTATTATTATAAATGTTCTAAACATTAATGTACCATTGTTGTTTTTTTTGTTGTTGTTATAGTGGTCATCTCTCCAAATCCTTTGCTTCTGTTGAAAGTGTTATATTTTAGCCACAAATAGTGAAGCTTCAAAACCTTAAATTTGTGGCAGCAATACTAAGTCATGCCTATAAAGCTATTTGTAACTACAGTGATTAAAGAGAGAAAGGAGAGAGAGAGAGAGAGAGAGAGAGAGAGAGAGAGAGAGAGAGAGAGAGAGAGAGAGAGAGAGAGAGAGAGAAAATATGTGAGTGGGAAGCAAGACAGAGATGGGTTATGTGTGTGAATGAATGAGTGGGAATGGAGCTTGTAAGCAGAGAGAAAGAGAAAGCTCTGTGTATAAGAAGTGTACTCGTCGGCTAATGGGTAGACATCTAGGTATAAGGGACGGCATTCCACAAAATCCTATAGCTATAAAGGTGGGTGTGTGTGAGCAGATATGTGTGTGCATATGCATGTCTGGTTTTGCATCCTAAAGGCTTGGATTAGGTAATACCTGCACAAAGCATGTGGTGTGTGGGAGTGGATTGCCAGCCTTTCTAGATGTAGCATTTTTTCAGTTGCAAGCTTACATCTCTGTTTCAGATATGCATATATAGATTTATACATCTGCATGTGATACAGGAAATCACTTTTTCAAAAATATACTCAGCACCTGTCACTCCATTTTGGAGCAGGCTAAAGAAAATTATATTAGCTTAGACATTCAGTGCTTTCCACCCACCATAATGTTGGCTTTAGATAAGTACCTGATGTTCAGTGCCATGAGAGACTGTGTATGTGTGTATCTGATGTTTAACAATGTGAGACTGTGTGTGTGAGTTGTGTGTGTGTTTGTGTGTTCATGCGTGTACCTGATGTTTAGTGATGTGAGAGACTGTAGGCTGATGATGGTATCAGGAATGCTTTTGATGCAGTTGTGATAAAGATTCAGTGTTTCCAAGGACACTAAATGGACCACTTCAGGTGGAATGTCTGTCAGGCGATTCTTCGACAAGTCTGTGAAAGAAAGATATATTAAAAGAAAATGTCAGAAAGAGTCATATGAACATTTGTCATGTGAAAATATGAACCGCGGATCTTTTCTTTTTCAAGGCTCAACTAAAAGCCAAGTACAGGTCCAAGTACAGGTCTGAGGGACCAATGCAATCAGTAACTGCTTCAACATTTCCTCGCATCCTTGTAGTTCTAGAAACTTCCACAAGTATGCACATTCACAACTTTACATACTGGCAAATGACAACAATAGTGTGTGTGTGTGTGTGAGAGACTGAAAGGGTTACCATGGCTAGAGGTACTTACTTAACAAGTTTCAAAGTAAATGAACAGTAATATACACACAAGCATGGTGCACACACACATACACACACAGAGAAGGATGTGTTATTCTAAAATGCTTTACAGTAACTTGGCCATAATTTTTGCTCTGCAAGATCAGTAAGGAAGCCTGCAATACATCATTCTTAAAAATGACAACAGACACAGATCCATGGTTTCAGAACCATAGCTAGAAGAGTAAAATAATGGCTAGTACTTTCCAATGACAAAAGGTATCACCGCTAGTCTGATCACCAGTAAGAAGTGTGTATGTTCTTGCATGTGTGTATTTCTGCATGGATGTCTGTATGCTTGTGTTATAAGAGTATGTTCTAAATAATTCATTCTTTATTTAGCTTTCTTTTCAGTTTTTTGGCTCAGAAACGTAATTACGTAGCCACGTTTATTTGCCAATGACTTCTACTTTACTTGCTAAATCCAGCAAGTAGAAGTAACTGGAGTAATTAGTGAAGTCAAGTAGATCATGAAATCCAAGAAATCATGGCATTACTTTTTAAGCCTGAACTTTTAAACCTCTGAGTATGGTGCTATCAAGGATGGATTTTAGCTATGGAGCCTCACCACCTCACCAGCAATATGAAAAAACAAACAAACGTGAATCTGTCTGTCTGTCTGTCTGTCGGGGGGGGGAGGGGGGGGGGTCAGACAGAGGTCTTTCATCAGCTGTGCAAGCAAAGTGCTTCTGAATTAGTAGGAGGAGGAACCAGTACATAACATTCATTCCATGGGGAATTCTAAAGTTCCAAGAGTGTAGAGCGATTCTTTGAGTTTCCTAATTTCATTGCTGCCATAGCAACAACTGGCAGTTCAAACAGATATGTCATTAATGCAATGTCCATTAGTTCTAAAATGCCTTGCCACTGGAAATCACAAATCCTTAATTCTGAGGGTCCAAAGAAGTAAAATCATATGGCACATTTTATAACATACGTTGCCACAAATCAGCTTTACAAATGTCCTAATACATTTTTTTTTTTTTAAAGCAGTTAATGTCAAGTCTAACTTTCTAGTGGTCCGAGCCTTGTCCCAATGGTGTGCATGTGTCTGAAACCCATCCCGCAAGAGAACATCCATTAAGAGGCTGATCTGGAAAAATCCTACCAATGGCTGGAAATGGCAGGGTTGAAAGACTACATGGAGGCACTAATCAAGGCAAAACAGGAACAAACTCTTAATACAAGCTCAATAGAGTCCAGCATCTACCTCACCAGGCAGGACTCCAACTGCAGGCTGTGCAAAGATGCCCCTGAGACAATCCAGCACATAACAACAGGATGCAAGATGCTAGCAGGCAGAGCATGGAATGCACATGGAATGCCATAACCATGTGGCTGGCGTAATATTTGAGTACAGGCTGGAAGTTCCAAGGTCAGTGTGAGATACACCACCAAAGGTGGTGGAGAAAGGACAAACCTCCAGATACAGACTGAAATGGTAATGGCTAACCTACCAGACATGGTAGCGATGGAACCAGGAAGCAGGAATACAAAAACCTCAAGAAATACAAAGGGCTGAAGGAAGAGTTAGAAAAGATGCAGGTGAAGACAACAGTGGTTCCCATGAAACTTAAAGCACTAGGGGCTGTTACCCCCAAACTAGGAGAATGGCTCCAGCAGATACCAGGAACAACATCCAAGATCTCTGCCCAGAAGAATGCAGTCCTGGGAACAGCTAAGATACTACACAGGATCCTCAAGTCACCCAGGCCTCTGGTAGCGGACCCGAGCTTGAAAGAAAAAGATTTTTTTTTTAATATACAATATATAATCCTATATACAGAGAACTATGCATTAATTAAAAGAACAAAGAATGGTAACAACCACACCCAGTGCTTGGCAGAACAGTCACACATTTAACAAAGTTCAGAGCTCCTCACTTTCATACACACAAACACTGATAAGGAAACATTAAACATGTAAAAACATGTTTAAGCAGCACTGAACTTCTAAATGAAATCAAAATAAACCTGTACGTTGTCATAAATTATTCTGTATCAAGAAGTACAGGACATACATTACTTGCATGTTAATGAAAGGATTACTAAGCCTACTATCAGCCTAAAATAATTCTATATTATATAACTATATATTTATATACACAGAAAAGCCAATACTTCACCAGCACAAAACAGTCTCACTAATTAATCAATTTACTTAGGAACCTTTTTATCTCAAGCATGAACAGACAGAACTGTAGCCTAATAAAACATGAGCATGAAACAGTACCTGTGTAGTCTGAAAAAAAATTTCCGTTTGTTTATATTTTCATAAGGAAAACAAATATATAAACATTATTGGATCGTTATGCTGAGCCACTGGAAAAAAAATAAGCCTAGAGGGATGCACAGATAAATAAATGTGTATCTTTTTATTTGGATATTTATTTATTTTTCATACCTAAACCAGAATATAATGCAACAACGTCCCTTGCTAATCAGATGAACCTCATTCCACTCATTCCTCTCCTCGATGTCAGCTTTAGAACACAGCCACTTCCCAAAAGGAGGTGAGTGACAAATTCTCTATTTCCTCTCTCGCCGCACACAATATAAACAGCTGAGAAGCTACCAAATACCCAGTCCCATCAAAACTCCCACTTCTGTTTTCTATGGCCTTCACACTGTGTTGCTCCCAATTAATTTTTGCATGCAATAAATATTTTTTTCTAGAGTTTGAACAACAGTTCTGACACAAGAGTGCATCACTCCTTTGAGTTGTGTGTATCTGTGTTGTGACAGGCTTTGGCTACAAAGACTACATTGTGATTTTTTACAAGTGTTTTTTTATGACAAATTTGATTTATTTTGGTCTTCATGTCCTGTGGATATGTGGGCAGGGGCATGGGGTTTGGATTTCAAGTCTCTTGAAATTCCTGTGAAACTGCAAAACCCATTTACATCTGGTCATTTCATGAGACTAGTATGTGTATTGTACCCTCAAAATTTTATCCACATGCATTTAAATTTGTTAGTCAAAATCATCTAAGGCTAGTCACTTTGAAATCCAATTGCTGTCATGTAATATGCAAATCAGCCCATATATCACAACTAACTGCCTGTTTTTCCAGTTTTCATGTTTCCCTAACATCTGAAAGATGGTTGGTTCAGATACAGCAGTGGACCTGGTTGCAACTGTAACAAATGGTCCACAGATCAATTGTGGCTTGAGAGATGTTAATAAATATTTAGCTTCTGGGGTCAACCATGGGGTCCACATGAGTAGCTTCTTTACAGTCATGGTTCAGGCGTGCTGCGACATACTATATTTATTTACAATACTATAACATTTGGCCAAAACACCTTTCAGACCACCTCCTGAAGTGGCTTGAGCAAATCCATTTTAAATGTGTCTTTGGTGCATTTACACCTGTATTTTATGTGTATAATCTCTATCTAGATATAATCCCTATACTCAAGACCCATGACCAGGTGTAAAACCAAGTCCTTCCTGTGGACAACCCTGTCTCCATTTTTCTCCCCATATAACACTCCCCACTACACCCTCACTGTTGCATGGCTTCACCCTTTCACTAATTATACACCACTCCTCCTCATACATCTGCAGAACATTATCTAGACCCCTTTTAAGGCTCTGTTGTCTTCATACTCTTTGCAAAGCCTCTTGTGTCTTGCCAAGTTTCACAGCTGTTTCTCTGGAGGGTTTCTTTGGAGGGAGGGTTGTCCGTCCCCCCAATCAGACTGGTTGCCTTTTTTGCCAGCTTCTGATATACCCGTTTGCCCTGATAGAAATTCAGACAGAAATTCAGATAGAAATTTTTTTTTTTTACTTTGCCCTTACTTGCCTCTGATATTTCTGTCTGTCCCTGAGGTACCTGGGTTGTTTTTTTTTAAATAACATCTATCTTGACTTGCTTGTTTCCTCTTGTTAGCTGCATTGTTACACCCTGCTTTTCTGTCTCCTTCTTTTATCTCTTCCCCAGTCTCGCTTCTCCAAAGCTGCACACTTTCTATGATAGCTAAGATGGAAATGGTATTTTGCAAAATGCCTTTTAAACTAAGTCCATGCAGTGCATGTCTGAGCACGTGTCTAAGTTTGCCAAACACTAGAACAATAAGCTGACAGTTAAATCATAAATGTTCAGTGGTAATAGTGGCACTGTATAAATATATATAAGGATGGCACTGTATAAAGACATATAAATAAATTAGTCAGAAAATTGAAGGATAAACAAAACAGTCCTTCAGCTTGCAGAGATGAAAACAATATCTGATTTCTCTGCAGTTCTTAAGAAGCAGTGATATTAAGCCACTTAAGCCCAGGTTTATTACTTTTAACAAAAAAAAAAAAAATCAGGAAAATGAAAATGAGCAATGAAAATATTCACTGAAATAAAAAGGAAAATTCCAATTTTCAAAATTACTAAAACCAATAAATAATGTCCACTGCAACACAAACATACTTAAAAAATATTTTTTTTAATTCCCCATTTCCACAAGATACTACGGAATATTTATACATCTGTTGATTCATAAGAGATTAATATAGCCTGAGGTCATGTTTATGGCTCATTTCACAAAAAATAAAAGGCCCAAGAATCTTTACTGACTCGTCAGCGCACAGTTGATAAAAATGACTGACGTGGCACATTCTGACGGGACTAAAATCACTGAGAAATGCTAGGAATAATTACATTACCCTGGTCTTCAAAAGATGTTTTGAACCTACGCCAAGGGAGGCAATACATGCAACTTGGCGAAGCAGCTCACCGACAGACATGCCAACAGAAAAGCATCAGAATAGTAAATGTGATGGGTAACAATTAGACCATGCCCATACTCTCAAATATAAGTCAAATGAGTGTGATTTGTGACAAGCAAAGTTTTTCATCCTCAGAGTTTAGGGCAAGTAAGTGCAATGATATTTTTTTATGGCTTTACGTTTTTAGCTAATTTACACATTGTCATTTAATTGACATTTAGCAAACATTCTTACAAAAGTGCTTTGTCATTTACTCATAGAATGTATCCTACCCAGTACAGTAGGTTAGTAGGTTAATTTACCAATGTGGCAAACGTGTATATACAAACACAACATTCACACTGGTAATTTACCATAACTTGCAAGCTGCTGCAAATCAGGCATTCACAAGAATGCAGATCAACAGCACCAGTTATGAGCCAATATTTAATTCATTTACTCATGCTATTTTAAATTAAATTAAGTTACTTTTAATTGAATATTTTTAAATTAAAGCAATAAAGTACTGTGTGAAGTTTAGATATGAGTAGATTAAGTGAGTGAACGCTTATGTATATGTAAAGACTGAATATAGCTAATGTTATAGACTCTGTGACCACACACATTGGCAAGATGAGAAATAAGTAAGAACCCAGTTTGAGTGAGTGAAAGAGTGTGTGTGTGTGTGTGTGTGTGTGTGTGTGTGTGTGTGTGTGTGTGTGTGTGTGTGTGTGTGTGTGTGTGTGTGTGTGTTTCAGAGTGAGAGAGACATTGTTTGGAAAAGCCACAGAGGTGTGTGAGGCAGTGTCCCGGTTTTAACCTCCTCCACTTCCTCTGCACCCGGCCCAGTCCCCCAGGGGGCTGTGGTTTCCGATAGAGAGCACGCTGTGCGCAAATTGGCTGCCGCTTCTCATCAGTGTCAGTGATTGTAAAAGCTAATATAGCTATACGTCTGTAAAGCATCCTTGCGTATGAGAAAGGTGCTATATAAATGTAAATAATAATAACAACAACAACAATAACAACAACAAAATAAAAGTGAAACTGGTAACCATTTGATCAATGTGTCGCAGCCACATAAGGTCAAAATGTCAACTTTTTTTGATACTTATTTACTTTGAGAGTCCTCCTCTGGCCAACAATAGACACTACAATAGTAATAATACAGACAATAAGGAGCAGAATAAGTAGTGAGAGAGAGAGAAAAAACAACTGGATGGTCAGTTTGCAGTGGAATATCCACCCCTGTATTTGATTGGCATCTAGAAAGTACATAGTGTTCAATTTTCAGATTTATTTGATAATTATTAAAGACCAGAGTGTTATGAGTCTGTGGATACCAGATGTGTATAGGTTTGAGGAAAAACCTAGGAACAGACCGCCCTCAAATATTTGTCCGCCTTTGTATATTATGCAAATTAGCGCGAAGTCTAAGTGGGCGGAGCTTATGGATTAATGAGGCTTTTTTTTTTGTAGACTGGAAGACTAGTAATCGCTGCAAAAAATAATTTGTCTGTATGACATACAGTGTAGGCATTATGGACTGAATCGCGTCTGGGTGTGCCATAGCGCAGCCCTGTAATACTTTACTGTAATACTCCTAATGGTGTTTAAAAAAGATCTTCTTCAGCTAAATGCCATAAATGTAAATGTTTTCACTACCACCCTGAATACTGTCTCTCATTGCAGGCAGAATTCCTGATTTTTCTTTTTTTTTTTTTACATGACATCAACATAAGCCTGTTTGATGGCATGTGATTTTTAGTTTTTTTTTTTGTTTGTTTTGGTTTTTTTTTGGGGGGGGGGGTTCTTTTTTAATGAAAAATATTTACTTTAAGTTTCATGTTCATCGACTTATTTAGGAATGTATCGAAGTCATAGTTTTGGTATCATGGCAACACAACAGCTTTTCCTGCAGCTGGCACAAGCCCTTAATGGAGGATCTCTACTGAGCCCCAGCAGATGACCCCTCATTCCAAGAACTCTCTTGTGAATTAGTTCATATGAAGAAACATCATGGTTGCCTTCCTCACATTTTATACACCTTGGGCATTTAACTGAATTTCAATATGTCATTATATGTATAGGTGTGTGGATCCCATTGTGGTGGCTTGCCATTTAGGGACCAAGTTACCATGAGAGCATTTAAATCATCATTTTGAAAGACACATGTACACACAGTTAATCAAGGAGCCTGACTGTTGTTAGAACAACACGGTTATTTATCACAGCTGGAGTAGGTATGCTGAAGACTGTGGAATATTAACACACACACACACACACACACACACACACACACACACACACACACACACACACACACACACTGGCTAAAGTAGTATTACACATAAACATTTAGCTCCTTACTACACCAGCAAGCACATACACACTCAAAAAGATGCACATGTAACTTATCACACGCACATGTACCCACACAATTATGTCCCTGAATCCAATGTAGCTGTAGCCCCTATAGCCACAGGATGGAGCCACCTAAAGAAAGGATAATGACAGCTTGAACATGCCCTCTCCACCCCTTCCCCAGCTTTATAGACAGAAACAAGCAGACAAACATATAGGAAAGGATCGATGGATGGATATGTCTGTGGCTGGGTGGGTGGGTGTGCGTGCGCGCGCGTGTGTGTGCGCTATGTGACAAACCGCCTTGAGTGCTGTGTTAATTTAGCATTGTACAGGTAAAGCCAAGGAGCTATGAAATCACCTGATTTACCGTGGCAGAGCTTATTTCAAATAATACATTTCAAAGTGATACTTTTCTGTCAGCAAATTAAACAACAGTGATTTTTTACAAGACAGAATTTCCTGCCTTCTTCCCTTGTGCATGTGATCAGTCTCCTCAGTTCCCAGTGCTGGGGAAGATACTTAGAAAGCTTTGCAAGCTACCATTTCCATCACAGAAACACTACCTTAGGAAGAAATGTAGTTTGGTTAACAAAAACTAGTTTGATTTTATATATATATATATATATATATATATATATATATATATATATATATATATATATATATATATATATAGAGAGAGAGAGAGAGAGAGAGAGAGAGAGAGAGAGAGAGAGAGAGAGAAATTAACAATGTACATGGGCTGTGACATAGCAATATATTACCAGCAAAAAAAAAGTGTCACTCAATTGCAAAAAAGTACAACTAAAACAGTACAAAACTAAACAAGTAAAACTATTACAACTAAAACAGTCTTCATAATGGGTGTATCTAAATAATGGATCTATATGACAGTGCAGCATCTCTTGTTTGCTCAATCTATGAGCAGTCTCTTATCCAACAGGCGTATCCATTTGGCACTGAAATCATCCTTGCCAACACTGAAAAGCCACTCACACACTGCATTGGCCCCTGAGCAAGGCCCTTAACCCTCAATTTCTCAACTTGCATTCAGTCATAATTGTAAGTTGCTTTGGACAAAATAAATGTAAAATGTCAAATGCAGTTTAACTACTAGTCACTACTCCCTAATTCTGTCAGCTTCAAGCTAACATGGCTCACAGATTGCCAATTCAACATGATGGTAGGCACTCTTGCATGCACTGCCTCTGGGCTATCTTTTGGAGAACTGTTTCTCTGCCTTGGAGGAGATGCAGGAAGGGAAGGGCTCGTCAGGAGATCATCTCCCTGTTCCTTTGTGTCATTCAGAGGTTCCACTGAAGCCTCAGCAGGTGTTCGTTTCCCCTTCTCTCCACTATGGTCAGTGTTAATTGGCCGACTATTAGTAGCCGACCATTAGTAGAAACAAGAGAGGACACACTGTTCTTAACACTTTAAGAACAGAGTGTCTTCTGTTGTTTCTTATAATAGTCGGTTAAGTAAATTACATTTTTCACCTGCCTTCCACAAGTCTACATAGCTGCCTTCAAAACACATATGTCGGTTCTGGAATTGGCCATCCTTTAATTTTAGTTTAGAAAAGATAGCATACATCCCAGCAGGTCTCACTGGATAAATTACTTTTTGCTGTACTTAAATGTACCTAACTGATTACTAAGTTTACAAACACTTACGCGACTAAGTAAGGTTTTAGTTTAAGCAACTACAACCCCATGCAGCCTGGCTTACCAGAACCTATTTCTAAAGATGCATATAGTATTTTTTGTGTATTAAAACCTAGAGTATCCACCATATTTTTAGATATATTTTGGTATTTAGTATTATTAAAACACACTACAAGTCTTATTGTTATTATTAGTAGTAGTAGTCACAAAACATTAAGAATTTTTTTAAAATCTAGTCTTAGGCAATGAAAATGGAATTTGGTAAGGTAGGTAAACTAACAAGTTTCTAGTTATGATAGACCTTGTGTGGAGGTTTGCACTGGTTAGCTAAAATGCACCTGGCCTTTGAGATTGTGATTCATGTGATTCCTTGGCTAATAAGAAGTCAAGTTTGCCTAAAGGGAACAAAAAACAAGTACACATGTCCACATTGTATCATCTGCCACTGGAATTAAGAGTGGGCCGGTCAGGAGAGCACAGAGGATCATGGTGAGGAATTGAATGTTGTACATAGTTGATCTGTGTGTATGTTTTATTCATACATCACACATGCTTTCACAACACACACCTAGTCTGGATTCCCAGAACAAAACCATGTGGCTTTCTCTAGCTGTGTGCATGTCTAATGTACAGTCTCTGAAGCAGTATTTTAATGAAACGTGAATATAGATCAGATGAATTTGGGTAATATGGTGGATGGATGGATTGATTGATTATTTTATTGCCATGTGACATGTAGGTGGTAATTGTATCTGGTGCAACAAGATGTAACTCAACTCTGTTGTAACAATACACAGAAAATCCAAAACATAATTCATTTGAAATTAGGACTGTAAAAGAATTACACAGACAGACTGCAATGATGTACTCTGCTCTGAAGAGTTTAATGACCTCATCACTTTTGGATGCAATGATCTTGGCTCACTGAAACTACTGGACCTGAGATTGGTTTGGCTATTGATTTCTCTGTATAGTCCAGAAATTGAGAATAATACAATGAAATTTTAGCAAAGGGTAGAGTCCAAACACTATACATGACTAATATTGCTCCAACATTAACATAGACCAAACATTATTACTAGTAATACAGCCCAAAAAATACCAAACACCTACAACACAACCAGCAAACATAACATAGCCCAACAATGTTTACTATTCTTTGATATTCTTGTAAATATTCACAGTATGTTGTAAAACTCTGCTGAAAAACTGACTGACTAATTATTAAACTTACCCTGCCCCTGGTATAGATTTCAATGTGTTTATATAGGTTGTTAAATAATTCCTCTGGCAGTATGTAGAGTGTACATGTTTTAGTATTTTATCTGTTTAGTGACATTACTAAAGAGACTTACTCTCAGGCTTCACTGTATGTAAACATATGGGCGCGCACAAACACGCACACACACAAACACGCACAATCCTGCAGAGACTTGTTCAGACACATAGGCAGGATGTTGCCTCCTCCCTTGTTCATTGTATTAGACTAGTGCAGAGACAGCCATTTCCTAAAGCTAGAACATGGAAAATACACACACACACACACACACACACACACACACACACACACACACACACACACACACACACACACACACACACACACACACACACACACACACACACACACACACACACACACACACACGAGTGGCAAGGAGACCGAGAGAGTCAGAGAAATTATTGCGGCAACATATGTCACAGCATTACTATTACCATTGTTGCATTTTACATTAATTATTGTTCTTGTATTTGTTCCTATTACTTTTTATTGTTCTTTCCTAAGTGTGTATTGTTACCAACAGAATGAATTCTATTGGCAAAATTGTACTCAGTACATTCATGCCACTAAAGCTACCTTGATCAAAACTGAATGAGTGAAAACAAAAAATAAAAAATAAAAAATGAGTGTGAAACAAAAAAGCTAAACTGTTCTCTCAGCCACACATACACATACATAAACCAACAACTACATAACTATTCACCACTCATGCTATCATAGACTTTGCTAGCAAAATTGCAAACCTTACAGACTTTATTAAAACTCAGCATTTGTGGACCCCATCACAACAGTAACCTGCACTGAAAATACAATACATTATAAACATTAATTAATAATTATACAAATTAATACATCACTGGAGAGCACACGAATGAGCATGCGCACACGCATGCGCACACACACACACACACACACACACACACACACAAAACTGTGTGTGTTATCAGAGACAGGAGATAACTTAGACTTTATGTAAAAGTGCTGGGCAAATGTAAGGTTAGCTGTGAGATGGGCCACAGAACAGTGAGTCAGAATATTGATATTTAACAGGGACAGTGGTAAGTATTAAAGATTTATTACCTACAGATCATCAGCTTTCAAAATGTTTACTAGCTCCTCACAACAACAGCCCATCAAGTGACCAAGAGGAGAGACAGAAAAGTAGGTTAGAGAGAAAGAGAGAACAGGTTTGGCAGAAATATTAAAGTCAAAACTTTCTTCCTTTTGGTTGGGACCATTTTGTGTGTGTGTGTGTGTGTGTGTGTGTGTGTGTGTGTGTGGTGTGTCAGTGACACTTTGAACATGGCAGTTTGCAATAAAATATTTCTCCCTTTCCAGTATCTTGCACACACAAACCGATATACCCATATACCCACCCCAAACAAACACATTTAAAAAAAAATAGCATCGTCACTGACGGACACAACAAATACTTAATTACAGCAAAGAGACCGGCTATCATGCAGAAGATTAGCAGGATATCACAAAATCAATTGCCATGTGTTGCTATGGCTATATGTATAATGCATCCTGCAGAAGTAAGCTGCTCTCTATGCTACTTTCTAGCTACACTAACATCATCATTTACACCAACCATGCCATTCACACTAAAATCGTTTACACTAACCATTTCCCACTAACATCATTAACAATAACATAATTAACACTAACCACACCTTTCACACTAACAACATCACACCATTCATATGCTTAAAATATTGAGTTATTTAAAGTTTTTGAATACAACTTTAGTCAGAATTTGGCTAGAACACTGAAGTGTGCTGATGTGTTCTGACTTAAATGATCAGAACACATCACCCTTTTGCTTCCCAGTGCCACTGGATACCAGTCTATGCTACACACTTGCCCTGACCACTTTCAAAACCTTGCATGTGCATTTCGGATTTCTGCATTTAGACTCCCGTTGGTCCCTCCTGTTGGAGCACAAGCAGATGGTGGGCCAGCTAGTGTTCCAGCTCCCCAACTTGAGAACTGTCAGCAGCTTTACTTCCAAACTGAAATGAATGAAAACCTCTCGCTTCTCACCACTATCTTTTACCCTCAAGATATTATACATGTTGACATCTCTATAGTGTAATTTCTTTTAGTGTAGCATGAACTTTTAAAGAAGACTTTATCTTGCTGCGTTTCAAAAAGAAAAACGCTCACTTTGAAATTTGTGAAAAACCATTAAAACATGCCACAGGCTGTAAACATGCCACAGGCTGAAATCGCTTAGGTCAACGTGTAAATACACAAACAAAAGAACTAAACATCAAATTCAAGTATCACCTTAAAAAAAGATAAATTTCTCTTCCAAACATTTTAGCATGAAGAGCATATTAATCTGACACTGACACCCTTTTTACTTCATAAGATTATCTTCAGACTTGTCTGTAGTAGTTGTTATACGTTTGGAGGCTTTGGCTATAAAGTTATTTGTCCATTTTCAATGTTATGATTATATTAGAAGCATCATATGTTTGCCAATTTCCCATACATGCAGTAACAAAAAATAAAGTATAAAATGCTTCTTCCATCTTGGCTAGAACCTTTAAAATGACCGCGACTAGCCAATCAAATCTACGTGTTTGGCGTAATATTGTTACGGGCCGTGGTACTCATGTCTTGGAAAAGTATGAGGGGGATTTGCCTTTTCTCCGTGCCATACCGTTTCCTGTTGCTTTTCTTAGTAACACTCTCCACGCTTCCTGGGACCAGAGAAACGCACACTCTGAATCTGCGCAATACACGCACGGAGAACTTGAACTGGAAAGAGTTCACTATGAACAGAAGAAACTATGAGCCAAAATGTCAGCCCCGCTACCTGCGCACAGACTGCTTATGAAGCCGAGGAGACACATCCTAGTTAAGTCGGTTTTTAACGCCTAACGATAAACAGGGACAGTGACCTAAATCACCACTTGCTTCAATCATGACCGTACAAATGATATTACATTAATTATCTTTACTGTGCTAAATTATTGAAACGTAGATAATAAGGTTAGGGCTAGATGATGATGATGATGATGATGATGATGATGATGATGATGATATTATTATTATTATTATTATTATTATTATTAATAATAATAATAAATGTTTCTAAAACACCAACAACCTCATACAAAGAGCATTTTAACCATGGCAATTTAGGCCTAATACTTGCATCGCAACGCAGTCATTACCTCACAACCATAAATAAATCGTTACCTTAAATTAATCGTTTACCTGTGTGCTGACTTGTAACGCGTAACCGTGAAACTGTACTCTGCTGTGTTATTAAAGGAGATGAGGGGATTTCCACAGTCCTCTGTGCATGGACAACATCCAGCGTGTTAACCTACCCGCGTCCTATGGTCTCATGTCCCATAAAAGCCTTGGCGAGGCGGCGTTTCGTGGCAGTTGAAGCCTTACTGTCACACACTACGGTATTCCTAAACACCCACTGTGCCCTAAACATCCGTGTATACTACTGTACGGGGTTAAACGGTGACTGGGTGGCCGGCTGTTCAATCCCAAAAAGCAGAGAAGGCACGAAGTTTGCTCCAGTGTGATAAACGTGGTATCCAGAAAAATGCCATCGCGGTGCCTTCGCTGCAACTGCCGCAGTCATAACGAAACCAAGCCTTGTCAAAAGAAACAAAACGTCAGTCTGGTCAAATATGAATTGCTTACCTGCTTCAACGGTATCGGTTAAATCGTAATTGGAGGCTGTTCTGGGGAATTCTTTGAGTTTTCTGGTGCTGAGGTTTAGGAACCCAGAGTCCGCCGCTTCTTCCAGCGCTCTCTCCAGAGCTCGGTTGAGGGGCAGGTTCCTATGCGAGCCCAGTGCGCCCAGGTTCGCCTGCGTCGGCGCCGACACCAGCTGGGAGAGGGGACGAGGCTCCGGTCCCAGCGTCGCCATATTAACCCCCGGAAAGCGTGAAAAATGAAAGGCTCCAAATAATGTTATATCCAAACGACGCAATGGTGGCTAATACCAAGTGCACGGTTTCCCCCTGCACCCGTGTGCCTTCGCTACCCTAAACGCGTCTGCGCAGTTACTGTAAACTATTGGTCACGGACAGCTCTGGTTACTTGGGGATTGAAGGCTCAGAGATTCACCGTTGCGCCCTCTGATGGTTTTGTAAGCGAGTCAGCCTACACTTCTTTGATTAAGGCTGCTGGCAGTCCAATGACACAAAACTTGAAATATTGTTTTTGTTTTTTGGAGGAAGACACTGTTTTATTTGAAGGGTAGTTTTCTGCCAACCAGACAAATGGGTCTGTATGTTCTTTATATAGCGTACAGACCCCTTTCTCAGTTGAGTTCTCAGCTTTTGCTTTGAGTTGCCCCATGGGCAGACCACATCCCCTGAGTCTAATGAAACTGGAAAGTTCTGTACAGTCACACTGTTCCTCTTTTTATACGTATATGGTAAACTGCAGACCTGAAAGTGAAACAACCATGAAAATATATGTGAACAACTACATAAATAAAACAATACTAAATCCTCTACGAACAGTGCAGCTGCCCAACACGAAGGAAGTGCAAGTTACAATAACTGTGTCACAGGTAAGATGACTTAACGGTTGTTATAAGCCTGTAGGTTTTATTCTTATGTATGGGCTACTCAGCACACCTTTAGTTTATTTGTATGTAAAGCCTCTTGCTGCAACCATCAACCTCTAACCGATTGTACCATAATTGGACAATTTTAGAAATATATGAGGAAATACATGTGTGTATTGACTAATGAACGTCTCTCAGAGACATAACTACCTAAACATTTCCTGAAATTCTGACAGCGACGCGGTAAGTTAACATTGCTACTCGGGGTGCCAACGTGTCCTATTTGGAATAAGTTAACTAACCTTAACTTTGTAAGGTCACTGATATGCCCTCTAAACTCTTTTTCCTGTATTATTGTACATTATTGTGTCGTGAGTGTAGGTACATTGTGTGCTGCTTTAATGTGGCTCTTGTCAAGCATTTTGTCTTTCGGTTTTGGGGTAGTATTTTGGGTAATATTTTGGCCGTTATTCCTCGTACTTGTTGAAAACTGAAAAAAATGTAATTAAGAATATACATTAGGCGCAATTTTGAATAGTTAGTTACGGAGAAAAAAAATGCCTTGTTATACTTGTCACGTTTAATTTTAATTCCTTAATTTTAATTTTAAGTCCTTCAATACATTTTAAACTATAAATAATATAATTAATATAATTGTAATATAAGATTGTACTTGACATTACTTGGATTATCAGGCAAATGTACAGCTACACTAACCTTTTACAACTTTGCAATAGACAAAATGAAGAAGGTGTTTAAATGAAGAAGTTTGTTAATTCAGGCTTAACTGTCTCGTTTGGAGCAACTGAGAGCCGTTATAGCAGTTACACGAGCCGAACATCTGCAGGCTTCTGTCTTAAACTCTTCCTTGTCACTTTGCTCTTTTTCAAATATTTTTCAGGTAGGTACAAGGAGAATGAAACACATTCTCCAGTTTACCAGCTCCATACTGGAATCTTACTCTAATTCTGCTGACAATAATTGTTCCAATTCCACAACCCAAAGTAGAAATTATATCACTGAAGTTGATCATCGCACAAGTCAAGGTAGCCTGAATTCTTATTTTGGAAACAATCCAAATGGAAGGGACTCTGTCAATCAACTTGACCCAGAGAGTGTGTGGTACTACCTGCCCCGGAGCAGTCCTGTCATTTTGCGTCGGGCCCATTGCCAAGTGAAGAATGGTAGTGGACAATCTTTGGAACGATCTACATCTCGCTTGCTGTCTTCAACTCCAGCAGCCAAGAACTTCTCTGCAGCCCCAGCTGGAAACCAGTCCTTTGGATCTCCAAACCTGCTAGAACTTCCTGAAAAACAAGGGCCAGCTTTTTCATCATTAGCATCCACTCAGCTCCTCCTCCAAGCTTTACCCTCGGCTCTGCGTTGTGGTCCCGAAGGTCACTCAGGAAAGACAGTAGACCATTGTGGTTCATATCAACCCACAGACAGTGATAAGCAAGAAAACCTCTCAGAAAACATCCTGTGCCACACTATTAATCCCAGAGATTTGTCTCTCTCAGAGGGACTAGCTCACCCACTGAATGGGGGTCCATATCCAAATAACAAAGCCAGAGCCAGCAGTGGCACACATCTGATCTTCGGTAAAGTTCACAGGCAAAACACGCACATACACACAACAAAAAACAAGCCAGTTGTCTGTCTGCTTTGTGTTTATGCTTGGTATTATCACATTTATGTCACAATACACTCATAACCTCATACACATTGATACAAAGATGTTGATTTTCCTGATGATTGCTTGTAAGGGGAAAAGAAATTCACTTGATAAGAGTGGATATTTATAAATATGGAGAGCAAACACAGTACAAGTACTAAAAAAGTATTGTGATACTTAGCTAATTTGAATATATTAACTGTGTAAGAAGGCAGAAGGCTCCAAAGGCATCAAAATGTTAAAACAAATATTTCAAAGCAAAATCCAAGAGGTTGGATTCATCATATGTATCACATACCCCATTTTTGCAGAACCAGAAATGATCTTTTCCAGGTCCTCTTTCAAAATAAAGTGTCCACAGGCTTCGGGGGAGGGATGGCCAGCAGTGATGTCACCTTTCCTCTCTGCATCCCTGATTCCCTTAGAACTAACACATGTTCATATGGCTCAGGGCTGCACAATATTTTGTTTGTGAATATTTTGTTTCTTACAAGTACTGGCCCCATAAGAAATTACAAATGTTGGATTTTGTACTGGGAACATATTGACCAATCTCAGACAATACAGATGAGTGTTCTGTAGTTGTTTTTAATGCGTTTGTATGATCTAACCAACATAAATTTTTCTGTGAATATTTCTACCTGGACACAAAGTGAGACTAGATCAGCTAGCATGGTGGCACTTTCAGAATTAAAAGTTTAACAATTAAGTTAAATTTCCTCTAATAATTCCATGAATGTAGGAAGGTTGCAACAGGTATACACATATAAGAAGTTTCATATGTGCTTGTGGTCTGTTCAGGTTCTGTGAATAAGGAAGAAATCGATGGGGACTTCTTCAGGAACAGTATGGATATTGACCAGGTAAACAGATAAGCGTGCGTCTGTGGGCCTTTGAATATGTGTGTATATATATATATATATATATATATATGTATATGTGTGTATGTAATTATTTATTTATATTATATTTATATTATATTTATATTTATATATATATGTATATACACACATACATATATATATATATATATATATATACATATATATACACACATATATATATAATATATATACATACATATACATATATATACATATATATATACACACATACACATATATATATATATATATATATATATATATATATATATATATACACACATACATATACAAACATACATATATATATATATATATGTGTGTGTGTGTGTGTATGTATGTATATGTATATGTGTGTGTGTATATATATATATATATATATATATATATATATATATATATATATATATATACATACACACACACACACACACACAGCGATGTGAAATAAGTATTGAACACGTCACCAGTTTTCTAAGTAAATATATTTCTAAAGTTGCTATTGACATGAAATTTTCATCAGATGTCGGTAATAACCTATCCAATCCACACGTTCAAAGAAATCAAACCATAGATGTTCATAAATTAAGTTGTGTAATAATGAGAAATGACACAGGGAAAAGTATTGAACACATGAAGAAAGAGAGGTGCATGGAAAGTCATGACACCAGCTGAAATATATTAGTAATTAGAAAGCAATCTTGCCACTTAGTGCAAATTAATATCAGCTGGTTTAACTGATGGCCTATAAAAAGGTGTCTCATTACCAAGGTGCCACGCAAGAAATATCTCATGATATGCAAAACCTGTGAGCTCTCTCATGACCTTTGCAACATTATTGTTGAAAAACATACTGATGGCATTGGTTACAAAAGAATTTCTAAACTACTGAAGGTTCCAGTGAGCACTGTTGGGGCCAAATAATCCAGAAGTGGAAAGAACATCATTTCACAATAAACTGGCCACAACCGGGTGCTCCCCGCAAGGTTTCAGACAGAGGAGTGAAAATAATTGTCAGAAGAGTTGTCCAAGAGCCAAGGACCACCTGTGGAGAGTTACAGAAAGACCTGGAATCAGCAGGTACAATTGTTTCAAAGGAAACGATAAGTAATGCACTCAACCTCCCTGGCCTGTATGCACGCTCACCACGCAAGACTCCATTGCTGAAGAAAAAGCATGTTGAAGCACGTTTAAAATTTGCTCAACAACATGTAGACAAGCCTGTGAAATACTGAGAGAATATAGTCTGGTCAGATGAGACCAAAATTGAACTCTTTGGATGCCATAATACACACCATGTTGGAAGGTCAAAAGGCATTGCATATCACCCCAAAAACACCATACCAACAGTGAAGTTTGGAGGTGGGAACATCATGGTGTGGGGCTGTTTTCAGCATATGGCACTGGCACGCTTCATATAATTGAAGGAAGGATGAATGGACAAATGTACCGAGACATTCTTGATAAAACAATCTGCTGCCATCTACCAGGATAATGAAGATGAAACAAGGGTGGACATTTCAGCAAAGACAATGATCCAAAACACACAGCCAAGGAAACTCTTAATTGGTTTCCGAGAAAGAAAATAAAGCTGCTAGAATTGCCTGACCTCAATCCAATTGAAAATCTATGGAAGGAACTAAAGCCCAGAGTTCATAGAAGGAGCCCATGGAACCTTCAGGATTTGAAGAGTGTTTGTGTGTAAGAATGGGCCTATCTTGCGACTAGTTTCTCCGTACAGAAGGCGTCTTGAAATTGTTATCACCAACAAAAGCTTTTTACAAAGTATTAAATAAATTTCAGTAAGCGTGTTCAATACTTTTTCCCTGTGTCATTTCTCATTATTACACATAACTTAATTTATGGACATTATGGTTTGATTTGTTTGCATGTGTGGATTGGATGGGTTGTTACCAACATCTGGTGAGAATTTCATGTCAATAGCACCTTTTAGAAATATATTTACTTAAAAAATTGGTGGTGTTCAATACTTATTTCACCCACTGTATATATTATATATATATGTGTGTGTGTGTGTGTGTGTGTGTGTGTGTGTGTAGGAGAATGCTCACTTTGTAGTGGTGGACATGGTGCTGGAAGTTCTAGAGGCTTTCAGATGGGCTGCGGATCATGAGCAGTTAATAGTCACAGACCTTTCTATGGACAGAAACACTCACTGGGGTTCCCAGACCCATTCCACCTCCTCCCTCGACAGTGGTTATCATGGTAAAAACAATACGTTATAAGTGTTCATGTAAACTGGGATTACACAAATTTTGCAATTCTCTAATGTGGAAATTTACACACAGAATTTTGGCATTGCAGAATATAGAATTTGTCACACACAAAAAAAGAAATAGAATAGTGGTTTTTAAAAATGAAAATAGTTATGTTCATTTCAATAAATAAATAAATAAAACCTAAAAAATATAAAAACTTAATGGACCTTGTGAATTTAATGAGATTTTTTCTGATTCAACAACCTTTTTCATGTCTGGTAGTTTCTCATTTTCAGCCTTCTGTGAATTTCAGATTACTGTGTTCATAGAGTCTCTTCTAACAGAGGTTCCCAGAACTCAGTCCACAGGTAGATGAATACTACCATACACTGCTGAGTGAAAGGCACTACTATAGGTTTCATTGGATCAGGTGCTAGTGAATGTTCAGTTGTTGTGTATAGTTGCCTGTGTGTGTCTCTACAGTTCCCAGAAGGTCCCGAGCACCTCTGCAGAAGACCTAGCCAATCAGCTGCTCTCTGAGTTCAGGAAGTCATTGCACCCTTCTGAAGGGCCTCTCAGCTGTTACAACCAATGCCTGTCACTGGAGAAAGTGAGAGCTGTAACACGCATGCACACACAAACAGATAATCACATGTAGCTGTATCACTAAAATACTCACTACAAACGTGAGGTAATTCTAGGGAGATTTTACATTTTGTGCTGCAAGAAAGAATGACATTGCATTTCAATGTGGTGTATATAACAGACATAATAAGACTTTACTGCAATATAAAAAGTAGGCCCTGTGACTGGAAAGTTAGTCTAAGCAGTATAAAGGTGAGATAAGAAGTGTGAGGGTAGGTTAAGCAGTGTAAAGGTGAGATAAGAAGTGTGAGGGTAGGTTAAGCAGTGTAAAGGTGAGATAAGAAGTGTGAGGGTAGGTTAAGCAGTATAAAGGTGAGATAAGAAGTGTGAGGGTAGGTTAAGCAGTGTAAAGGTGAGATAAGAAATGTGAGGGTAGGTTAAGCAGTATAAAGGTGAGATAAGAAGTGTGAGGGTAGGTTAAGCAGTGTAAAGGTGAGATAAGAAGTGTGAGGGTAGGTTAAGCAGTGTAAAGGTGAGATAAGAAGTGTGAGGGTAGGTTAAGCAGTGTAAAGGTGAGATAAGAAGTGTGAGGGTAGGTTAAGCAGTGTAAAGGCAGATTAAGTATAGTAAACATAAGGTAAGGGTCAGTAAATTAAACAGTTCTGATTTTTTTTTAAATTAAAAATTAAGCAAGAATGAATGCACTTAAAATGATATGATCCACTAACTTATAGATTTTCAAAGTACCAGTCAGATTTAACCAAGACAAATCAGTCATATAATGCACTGCGCTCATCGTTTTACTCCACGAGTATAAAATATGTCATTACACTATTGATTGGAGTAAGATTGACTGTATCTAGGGCTAAATGTTGAATGCTATGGTGAAAAGGTAGTAGGTGCTGTATTGATGTAATTGTTGTTCTGATTATAGTTGCATAAGCATATTCTCCACAGGCATTTCTTTTGCCTTGTATCATAAGCATGCCATGTTCATGATGATAAAATGACTACTCACAGGCATAATTACAATCTTATTGGCCCCAGTGCTTATATATACAGCATTAATAAAAATGATGTAATTTGCACTGCCGTGCCCCACACACTACAGGCTCCAGTGCAAATGCCCCCTTTTTACTCCCAGCAGTTACACAACTGCTCAAAACAGTACCAGTCAAAACATCTACTCTTTTTTTTCATTTAAAACATCAGCTATCAAACCAGTGAAATAACACATTTACGATAATGTTGTGACAAACAAATACTGACTTTGAGCATTTATAAATATAAATATTGAGCATTTATAAATCCATTCTGAAATGAGAGCACTAGCAGAAAAGAGTAGTGTTGTGTTCATTTTCTTAGCACATTAACAAAAAAAATTCAAATTACTTTTATTGTTGCATCACTACAAGACATGCATGTGAATAATAAACTTAAGCACCATCAAAGGTCCACCAAACAGTGTAGTTAACACACAGAACACAATATATGAATGATACAAGAACTATACATGTAATATATAACAAATATACAAGCTGTGCAATACAATGCGATGTGCACTACAACATTCACTGTAGTAGACACTTCAGTAGACATTGTGTAATAGACACTATACAATATCATTCAATATATACAATGCAGTAGACATCGGACAACACATGATGGAAGCTGTGTGGCTAGACGCATGTCATTAGACAATATATGTGCAATACACAAAGTGTGCATATAAGTGTCATGACTATAGTGATAAATAACCTAATCTGTGCATAGGCAGCATGGGAGTGTGCATGGGTTCATGAGTGGATCAAGGGTATTACTATTAATGTTCTAATGCATAGATGTCATGGAAGGAGGGAAGCTCGATCCCCGTGATCATGAGCACTGCACACTACTCTCTTTGCTGTGCTTTAGAGGGTGTGATGCATCCAGTTAAGATGCTTTCGATAGCACAAGTACAGAATATTCTGAGTGGGCTCATGTTTCACAGCAAGGTTGGAGTTGCTACAGGCTACACAGTTGTGCGTGTAGAGGGAGTACAGGAGAGTGCTCAGTACACTTCCTCAAGGAAGACCTGTGTCAAGTGTGAGAGGTGATGAGGTAACACTGCCCAGTTTGGCCACCTGGTGTCCACCTGAAAGGAAGCTCAGAGTTCAATCACATATGTAGTGATTTAAAACCAACTGACAACAGTTTCCTGTCCAGCATGGAGGGAACTATACAAACAGCATTCTCACATGGTACACATCACTGGGATGATGAAGACAATGTAAAGTATAAAGGTAGTCGCATTAATAGTTGACCCATTCTGAAGCTAGGCGAACGAGACCTTTCCATTTTTATTCTTACCTTTAGTGGCTTGAATCTTGCATTGTTGAAGACTATTAACCTTATTTTGGCAACAGATTCCCACTGACACTGTATCGGTGGTGATGAGGGATGGAGTCAGTCTGAGTGAAGAGATACGACAGCGTAGCAGAATGAGAGGAACACTAAACTGGGCTCCACCTCGATTCCAAATAATATTCAGCGTGCAGCCAACACAAAGGTAAGCATGAAAGCTCCCAGCCCCATTTAGACAGTGTTATAAAAGCTGAGACCGAGAGTGAAAACCTGCCTTGAGAACTAAGCAATAGTGATGCTAACATGATTACACAAGAATGAATGCACTAATAATCATATGATCCACTCAACTATGGATTTTGAAAAGCACTAGTCCACTGTAACCAGAATAACTGAGTTCTGTAGTGTATTGCAGTCAATGTCTTACTTCACTTGTAAAATGCCTGTTATTACACTAATGAGTGGTGTAGCGTTAATTGAATCTAGGCCTGAATGTTAAATGTTATGTTGAACATGAATGGTACGGACATATTCTTCAATGTGTATAATGTTAAAGTGACTACTCACAACATATTTTTGCCCCTGAAATGAGAGCACCGGTTTGAAGGAAGAGTGTTTTTCTTACTGTTTTAATGACTAGGTCTACTGGGGGTTGTGAAAATGAATGAAAAAAAAAAACTTTCCAGTGAATATATATGACAGGTTCTAAAATGTAGCACCAAAGACTAATAATCACCAATGTTGAAGACACGGTCAGAGAACTGGTCTCATTACTGTGTATGTGCATTGTGCACAAAACGTTCTTGACCATTTAGTATCCTTTTCATCAGGAGATGTCGCCTACATACACTGTGAATGAAGCTTCAAGTAGTGAACCAATGTTATATATGGTGGTTTAAAAAGATTCAAAGGCTCACTTTGTCATCACTGAACAACTGTGGGGTTGCTCGCTGTGAGTGCAAAATATTCAAGGTATTAGTATGTTTACAGGCGCAGTGATGTCATTGCCTCTCAGCACTTCCTCTGTGCTGGCTGTGGGACAGAAATTGAACGACGTACGTCCCTCGTGGTTTTAACTTTTAACATCCTATGTGCTCCTAAAAATCATGACAGCTTGGCTCATTTTTCACTTTAAAAAAAGTAATTATTTGCTGTCGTGTCTTGTCCATTCTGATTCTTCCACCATCCTCCAGGGTACATAAAAAAATTGCGTTACTGCGACTACCTAGGCAGGTACTTTTGCAATGTTTGCCATGATGGCGGGGAGTCGGTGATTCCTGGGCGGGTCCTGAGTCGCTGGGACTTCAACAGCTACCAGGTCTGCCTCTTCTCTAAGCAGTTATTGGACACTATATGGGAGCAGCCACTGTTCAAGCTCACCAGCGTGGCTAAGGACCTGTACAGCCAGGCAAGGGAGCTGCAAAGATTCAAGGTATGTTTACCCATGTGGTTCTGTGCCAGCCTAAGCAGGGTTGGCATGGAAGAGCTCAGACAGAAGAGAAAGTTTATTTATATAGCACGTTTCACAGGCATTAGTCACTAAGTGGTTTACAAAAGCATTTAAATAACCACTACAGCACATGTTTAAAAATAGAATACACAGTAAATATTACAAATTCCAAAAATACACAAAGACAAAAATACTGAATAGTTACATTAAAACACTAAATGAAAACACACAGATTACCCATTCGCCTGTCTTAACAAATACATCTTTAGCTGCTGTTTAAATTAATCCACACAAGAGTGCTAAAACCTCAAAAGCTTGGTTACCATGATTTCTTTAATGGGTACACGGGACAGCTGGCAAACTACGCTCATTTGACCTAAGGGAACAAGAGCGGTGAAGCAAATCAGTCACATATGCAAGAGGGTGATCATACAATACCCCATAAATAAGAGTACGAGTGTAAATGTACATGAGTAAGAATCTTAATCTGGATCCTATACACTACAGGGAGCCAGTGAAGATATCTAAATATAGGAATAATGTGAGACCATCTATTTGTCATACTAAGTAGGATGAATTCTGACTGACCTGCAGAGGATCAAGGGCGACTTACTAAGTGTTGAAAAGAGTTTGCTGCATCAGTCAAAATATGACAACATAAAAGCATGTATAATCATCTCAAGTTCTGTATTTGAAACTACCACTCTCATTTCCCTAATATTCCTAAAATGGCAAAAGCAAGATCTAATATGCTGTATGACATGGTTATCAAATTGTAGGGACTGATCAAAAATAACTCTTAAATACACACAAAGGGGTGGGCAACTGAGAGAAGGGGCCCAGTATATTGCTTATTCATAAAAATGACCTTATTTGGTCAACAATCAGAGCCTCTGTCTCATCAGCATTAGGATGGTAAGGAATTTAGAAATGTTCTACCGTCTAGTCCTTAACAGTGCCGATAACCTAAAAAACTCACAAGGTTTAAATGAAGCCTTGTTGAATAAAATTGAATATCATCTGCAAATAATCAATACTAAAACTGTTTAGAATCTAAAAATATATATTTTACAAAAAAATAAAAAATAAAAAATTAATCTCTGACAGAAACAGAAAACACCTGTCTGTAAAATAAGAAGTAAATCAATCTAGCACTATACCTGAAATACACACCTATTCATGTAACCTTTTAACAAAATATGATGGTCTGTGACAAAGGCCAATCTACAATCAAGTAATACTAACACTGTACAATTTCCTGCATCAGGGGACATTAAAATATCTTTTGAGACCCTCAAAAGACCAGATTCTGTAGGGTATCAGCAAGGCAGATGATAGGTAAATCTTTAAAAAATACACATTCTGTGGGGTGTCAGATGTTAGATTGTGTAGGGTGTCAGACTCTGTAGGGTGCTGGATTCTGTGGGGTGTAATTTTCACATGATAATTGGTTGCTTGGCCACAACTTTCATCAAAGGTTGGTTCAAAAAGTGTCATGCATTTAGCTAAAATAGAGCATTAAGAGGTAATTCAAATTGATGAAAATATATTTTTGTGTGGGGGTATGTATTTAGGCCTTTGCTGGCACTGGATGTCTCCTTGACAATGATCAAAGAAAAGGCTGCAAGTATAGGGTCAGCATTTGTAGCTATAGTGATAGCCTCACAATGTGAAATACCTCACAAAGGTATTATTACAAGAGTGTGTGGGTGAGCAGGTGTATATGTGATAGAAGGTGACATTGGGACAGCTGATAGCCTCCCTCTCATGTTATATGTATGTGTTCTTTTATCAGGAGCTACAAGAACAGATGATAGCCATTAAGAAGCTGTTGAGAGCATGCCGACTGTCTGATGGGTAAAGAGCCCTTGTCCCACTGCTCCAGATTCCCACTCTCACTGTGTGGAAGGAAACAACTTGATTAGTATTTATACTTTTGCCATTAATCCAGTGATTCCTAGACCAGTCCTCAGAAATCCCACATGAGATTTTTATCTATCTCAGCTCGCAATAGTCCTGCAACAAGTAGTCAAGTACCTGGTACAGATCTCCTGGCAGCTGAGATAGAGAGAAAGGAATCTGTGTTGAGGAATACTATTAGACTATATCCATAGATAAAGAAAAGGTTTGAACAATGTTTAAAACTCGAATATCTCATGTGTCAAGTATAGGAGTGATTAAGATTTGAGGAAGAGAAGTAATATGTACAGTAGAGACGACTGATCTGTGTGGTCTTGATGTTGCTTAGCCATTTGAGGCTGGTGTTTCTGTGCAAAGGGTCCTAGCCGAGTTTCAGCAGTTTCCCTCTCACCTGACCGAAGAGCCCCACCTCTTCTCCATGGGCGACCTTGTCAGGGTCAAGCGAGGTCAGCTTGTAACTATGGCAAAAACCATGCTCCGGGTGGCTACGTCCCATGTGGAGTCATGTGAGGTGTGTTAAACATGCACTGCAGGTGTCATTTAGAGCCCAATATCAAACTCAGTGCTTTAGCCTAAGGGCTAAATTTGTATAGACTGATGCTTTAGGCCCTAAATATTTCTTGTTCAACTCATGTTCTTATTCAACTCATGAAAGCTAATCTCTTTTCCTGTATCTATCTTTCCTTCTGTCACTATTTTTTATCTCCTGTATCCCCCTGTAGCTCTGCCAGGCTAAAGGCTTTATCTGTGAGTTCTGTCGTGGCCAGGAAGTGCTTTTCCCCTTCCAGACAGACATCTGCACACGCTGCCCAGGTCAGATGCCACTCAACTTCCTGTTGCCTCTACTGATCTCATATGACTGTACATCATTTAATCGTTCAAGCTTTGAACAACATTTGTGCCTTATTTAATAGTACCAGTTGGGGAGAAAGAAGACTTGTTAACTGTACAGTCAGTGATTTTGTTTAAAGTTGAGAGCTGAGGTTAGCTTGTCTAAAACTTGAAAACACAGACACTTTTTTCTGTGTTTCCTCAAAATCTACTCATGTACAGCATAAATGAACAGACCAGTGGAGATACTTCCTTGTTCGGATTGGGTGGGTGTTGATGGTCCACATCAAGTGTGTTTCTTTCCAGTTACAGAGCCTGGCTGGTCAAAGACCAGATTTGGTTCCCCTCAGATTATACAGTATTATTATTATATGCAGTAGTATACGGACAGTTTCGTCACAAATATCACAAAAAACCATCACAGTATAACAATTTTAGCATATAATTATTCACTGTACCTTTTAGGCAGTGCAAGTGCAATTTCGTCCAGCAGATGGCACTGTAGCTTCTTGTACATTTTACAAGAGCTGCACTTAAAGTAGAACAGAGGCAGATTTTCTGAGTAGGTGTTTTACAAAAAAAAAATTTAAAAAAATGTGACGTTGGGTGCACAAGGTGTGAATTTAAGATTGTAGCAGTTGCCAGCCAAATGCCAAAAAAAAAGGAAATGTAAATGTTTGCCAGTTCTTTCCTCATTGAAAAGAAGCCAGACAGTAATATTAGCACGCTCCCCTCTGTTCCTCCCTCCCTTCTGTGTGTCTGCCTCAGACTGTAGGACTTGTTTCCATACGGCATGTTTTCAAGATGAGCCATGCCCTAAATGTGATCGACTGCGAAGCCGAAAGAACCTCCAGAACATCTGAACATCCCTCTAGTTCTTCAGGAATTCCATATCTTTTCTTAGAGGTCATCTGGTTTACTAGAGAGCTATTATGAGGCAGTCATAAAGTGCTGCTGTGGTCTTTTTTCCCTAGTTCTTTTACAGCAGGGATTTTCTTAACTGATGCATGGTCCTATGTTTTTGTTCAGTGTTGAATGTTCTCATATTTTATACATTAAGATAATGAGTATTGGTATTTCCATGAAATATATCAGGCTACAAATCATATCACCTATTTGTACTATTGTAGCAGTCATAATGTAGGAATATAAAGGTTTTGGGGGGTTTTTATGAAAAATAAACTGTATAGTGTTTTAGCTACTTTTGATTGATTTCCAAATATACATAGAACAATACTATGTATTAAAACAAATAAAAACTTAAAAATCCTAGTTGTAAACAATGGATCCTTGTTTTCATTTATTTCATTTTTTTTTCTTTTCTTCTTCAAAATAACGAGAAAAATTAACTTAATGTTAATGCATAGGGACAATGACCTTAACTAAGTCCCAAAAGTCGTGTCAGAAGTGGGATTCGAACCCACGCCTCCATTCGGAGACCAGAATTCCCCGTTGTACAGGAAGGTGTAAACCTTGAGTCTGGCGCCTTAGACCGCTCGGCCATCCTGACACTATAAACATGACTTAAGAATATTTACTATAGTTTTTCCGATACAGTATGTGAACTTTCACGTTATTAGTACTGAAATTAGTTTAACCCTGATTAACTAGTAGGTTTGTGGATTTCTTTTTGAAATTAGCATCGCTTACGTCTAGTAACCAAACCATGTTTTGCTGCCATGTTTTCACTGTCTGGTTTCGTAGCGTTAACTTAATTAGCCTACAACACAACTCCTTGGTTAATCTAACTCTAACGATCTAAAAACTATCGAACGTTGATCTGAGCTTTTCACGACCTCGGTTTTCGTGTAGTACGCAATCGTGCGAAATGCGGATTACTTTAAAGTATTTCACTGTTTCACACTGAAAATTATTCGGACTTACAACGCCACAAAAAGGCGTGTCAGAAGTGGGATTCGAACCCACGCCTCCATTCGGAGACCAGAATCCCCACTAACTCAGGGAAGGGCTGAACCTTGAGTCTGGCGCCTTAGACCACTCGGCCATCCTGACAACCAAAGCGGCATCTACAGTCTACGACTATACCTATAGCTACTTCATTAGTTTGTAATGAAAGATACGAAGTCATTTTTATAATATGGCAAGGAGGCGTTATCCGTGTAAAATCGTTTAGCTAACTCTAATTTCGTTAACCTCGACTAATATATTTTCCACGAATAATCTACTTGAGCTATCCCGTCTATGTACTTAGCTAACAAGCTCATTTCAGGAAGTTGTGAAACGGATTTAGCCAGATAACCTAGCTAACGTTTACAACCCTTAGGAAACATCAGGAGTATGTCGTTTAGCTAGGTAGCTAGTTCACGTGTAGCTGTCACTGATTTAACCTACTAAGGTGTAAAATGTCTTTTTACATTTCCTAAACTGTTTTGTTGCCGGAAGAAGAGATGGCACGTGCAAGTTGCCACGTTCACGAGCCTCCAAGCAGCCATCGCCGAGGCACGTGCGGTGCAACTCATGCTTTGCACGGAAACACCGCTGCAAACAGCACAATGCCATGCAGGTGCGTCAGCAAGAAGGTGTTCGGAGCTGCACCCGAGTGAGTGGCAGTATAACAACTTGTGTTGAAGAGGACATTGTCCACTAGTGGCATGAACCTGAGCAACAATAGGACTGTGTCCCTCCAGTGAGTAGTGTGCAGCCTTCAGTAAAGACAACCATCAACGTTGGCACTACAGCCAGCACTATTGGCTGCAGCTGCAGACTTTAGGGTCAAGTGTAGCATAGACGGGAAATGGCTCACTGCCCTCATCGGCACAGGATTGTTGGCCTCGGCCAGGCGTGCTCCCTTACACTGGGAACAGAACACCAGGTGGAGGAAGACACCGGATGGCTGGGAAACAATCGTTAATTATGCCATTGGCAGCCAGTGGATACGAGAGGGAAGAAACTGTTCCCAGTCATGAAGGGCCTGAGCTGAGTAGACAAATTCTGGATCTTGGCTATAAGTGCACACTGTTTGGATTTGTGGCTGCTGGGGCCTTACTCAAACTTAAGGGGAAAAAACTTTCTCCATATCTGACCTGATTCGGACATATGGTGTTGTATATGTGTTACCTCTATTTCTCACACACATACTATTTAGATATGGATATGATCATTTACACTTGCTTATTTATGCATGATCTACTTGCATGTGTATGTGTGTGTGCCCGGCCGTCATTACATTGTAAGAGGAAGGCACATGTTTAACACAGATGACTCATCAACATAAAGTGAAGAGAGCTGTGACAGTTCAAAACATTATGTCAGCATCTAATTATGGTTTTAGGACAGTTTGAAGGCCAAAGACACTTTGGCTGAAGATTATTCTCAAAGTTACCAGAGCATGTGTTTCATAGTGCGGCATCGTCACAGAGTGGAGAGAGAGAGCAGGTAGCATGGCGAGGTCTCTCAAGATGTCCTGTACTTCGCCACAGACTGTACTTAGTTTAAATTTAATGCCTATGTTTATTATTCCAATTGTTAATTTGTGTGTGTAATTTGTGTTGAAATTGTCTTGAATTAGTCACATCCTTTACCTGTTTGTTTTTTGTCTCCATTGCCTTTCAGCTTAATGAAAACCTTTTTTTTAATGTTCAAAATCCAGGGTTGATGCTAAGATTATCTGTATTTTAGCACCAGGTTCAGCACAGTGGGCTAATAGCTCTTTGCATGTGCTTTCTTCCTGTCTAAGGGACAGTGGCATCCAAATCGCCCTGTGTGGATGATAACGGGACTGAGTCCGAGTTTGCTACCTGTGTGGAAGATAAAAGCAACAAGTCTAGGTTGTCCAATTCTACTACCAGAAATAGAATACAAATCAAAGAAAGTCTCTTTAAAATATTGTAGAATGTTTTACAATTATTACGTCAATTGTGGAGCACTCTTGCACTGATCAGAGTATCCACATTCCAACTTTTAGTTCAGGGCAAATCTAAGATCAGAAAGGTGATCTTACAATGTAAAATGAAGATTTTTACACAGGTTATAAAAGATTAAGAAAAAGAAAATCAGTTTAAAAGTCAGTTCCAAATCCATCACACATCACTTTATCATCACAAAATATCATGTAGTGGTATATTTTTTACTCATTACATCTAATAAAAAAACCTACATTATTTCACTTCCCACTTTCTAAAATGTTACTCTATAAATCCCCAGACAATCTGTACCAAAAGTTCCTAGCAATGACTCACACTGGTAGCATCCTTAATTTAAGTTTGGCAAGATAGCTTTAGTGGACAGTGCACATGCATAAATAGCATGAAGGTACATTACATGGATGCATTAATACATTCTATAATTAATTTTATCCACAATATTACAAATGAGTAACAATTAACTGCACAAAATTTTTAATTGTAATCTCTTATATTATTTCATTGCAAGAAAAATTGACACCTGTAGTCTCTGCTCATTATATATATATATATATATATATATATATATATATATATATATATATATATATATATATATATATATATAACATTACATTACCTTACATACACACACACACACACACACACACACACATATATATATATATACAAGTAGGCTATCAGTTTCTTTATGATCACTTATAAATACCAGTTCCAACACCATGTTCAAAACATTAACAGTGTTCTGCAAATACATATGGTATCAAAACCACAAGAGTCAGCTTAATATGAACAGAGGGATAAATACATAAACACATATTTGACATTGTTAGCACTTTGGTTAACTGCAATGTTCTACCCAAGAGTATTTTAAAGGTGACTTGTCACACTTAGCCACACAAGGCATCCACCCACTCTGTTCAGTTCCACACCCTCCATCTAAATCGCTCTATAAAGCATCTCCCCTATTAGCCTACTATGTGGTGCTCATGCAAGTACAAAATAACTGGCAGGAAGGAAACACCACTTTGTACAGAAGCATTCTGACTGGTTAATACAACTGGACCATGTCAAAATTGTAGCTACTAATTACTGACCCAGGGGCAGTAACAGAATTTTATCTACCATGCAGATATTTCTCCATCTTATTCTCAAAAGGTGTCTATCCATAAATGTTTGGTATGGGATGAAAATTAAAACATCCTATAGTGTGGAGAAGGCAGTAGCCTACAAGCTCTGATGTATATTTCTCTATTTCCACAATCGGCAAGGCAACAACAAACTAAGACTACAAAAAAACATTTTTACAGCATTTGTTCAGATTCTTTCATTAAGTTATAGCTAAATAGTCATGAAGGCATTCTGCCCAAAGTGGATTGTGCATCCTTTGAAATGTTCCAATTTGTATACAATTTAACAAAAGATTGCATTATGTAGCTCATTACCAAGCAAGTCGAACCAGAATCAGAGAACCAATCATTTGCAGAAATAAATAAATAAATAAATGCACGCAGGGGGACCTTCCCTGCAATACCAGTGAACTTGACTCTGCAAATTATCACATGTAATCTTTACTACAGCCAAATGGGGCTAGTTTCATTTAGTTAATAATATCAAATCAATGCTTCATGATCAATAAACAGTGATTAATGGGAGTTGACACAAAAGATTACATAAATTAATTACACATGGAAAAAGCGCTTAAAATGTGAGCATTTTTCTTAAACCATGCCTTTCACTATATAGAACACTGATTTGTGCATGTGTTCATGTTTGCAAATTGTATATGGCCAAACTAGGTTTACAGGAGGTAACATATGTTAAATATTTAGACAGAATGTGATTATGCCAGAATTTGACTAGCCCATTTTAACATGGCCATACATGGTCCCGCATCAACCTCGAGCACAAATGCATGCACACACACACATGCGCACACATAATTTTGGGTGTATGTTTTGCCAATATCTCTACACTCTACTATTGCTTAACTTCCTTGGGTTTATTTCTTTCTTGCTAATGTCTGTGTTTACTGCTCTGTTTCTGCAGGGACACAAAGGCAGAACCTCTCACAGATCTTCAGCTCCTCAGCAGTGATGAGATGAACCATAGTGATCAGCACTCATCTTTTCCATTCACACAGAGCTTGTGCCAATCACTCTTGTCCATGCTAAGGATAATTTTCAGGATACCACAGGAGTCATGTCCCATAGCTACAGAAACAGGAACAGACATACACAAAATAAATCAAACTTTCTGTAATAAATTACAAAATTCCACTACTGAAATACACATGCTACTTGTAGAACTCTGGGGGGAGGGGGGAGGGGGGGAGAGAGAGAGAGTGAGTGAGTGAGTGAGTGAGTGTGTGTCGCACTCTTATGCTGCTGCCTGACCTTAATGACTTTATCAGCACCAGAGGTCAGCAACCAGCTTCTGGTCGGCTCATAGTGCATGTGCACCACTGCATGTTTGCTATCATGGAATGTTGCTGTGGGTGCCCGTCTTACAAAACAAACAAAACCTTAGTGTCCTTTAGTGATCAGACCACACAGCATGTAGATTTGACATCAAAACACTGAACAGGTACAAAAACAAACAAGTCTATCCATACATTCATCAAGACTTAAGGCAGTAAATAAACTATTCATTCTGGATAGAACATGTGTCAAGCTGCAGTTCCAAAAAAACAAATTAGCCTTCTTCCTGCTCCAACATACCTGAATCAACAGCTAATTATTAAGCACTTATACAACATCGAATTACAAAAATTAAATAAAGTTCGAATGTACTGTAATATTACCGTCTTGTAGTCAACTGCTGCCATAACAAATCTCATTTGCAATTACAATAATTAAAAATAATAAGATAAAAATAATCATAGTTTTGTATCTTTTCAAATAATATTACATAAAATATTAAGTTTGCAATGAAATAAGATTATATCATAGTGAAGACTAAGATTGAAATTCCTATTCTTTAATCAACTTCAGTTCTACATGATAGTGAGTGGAGCCTTTAGAGCAAACAGCATGTTATGTGGCAACATAGAAAGTAGCTGCTGACTGAATAGCACTCTGGTAACTGTGAAAGTGGTTGTTGCTGCTCTACTGACACTGAATTCCATGTGGAGAATATTTTTTGAACTAAAAACAGTTATAGCTGAAATGCAGCTAACTACTGGAGCACCTTAAGCCCAGATCTGCAAAAAATAGTCGGCAGATAAGTAAAATATGGTGTTCCAACAGTATAAAGCATTTTTATGGAGGGCACTCACTCCTCATCGGTGATGGACTCATGGCAACTGTCACACACCCGCACCTCAAACTCAAAGCCCAAGAGTGGGATGGTGGAGCGCTTAGATGAGCACTTCCCACAGACAGCCTGTCCGCACTTCCTGCAATGATGCTGGGGGAAAAATAAACAAAAAAATAAATAAAAACAGGCATACCTTCAGCTATGGCCCACAATGACAAGGGGAAGATAGCTTAGATGCTTCTTGAATAGCAATAGTCCATCTGTGAAAGATTTCTCGCATTGAGTTTATATAGTGCCCCCCAGTAAACATGAAAAATTTGGTGAGAGTTATGAGAATGGTACAAACATGAAAATAAAATGTATGGCATAGGTATTTAGGTGTGTAGTATGTGAGAAGTGTGTGTATGAGAAGGGTCACCTGTCGCAAGCCAATCTTTTTAGTGTCCCACATTTGTTTAAAGTTCCAGAAGAATGGCTGTTCACACTTCTGACAGGAGTCACTGTCAAGCCATTCTGGAGTCTGAGAGGAAAGACAGAGAGAGACAGAGAGAGGGGACGGACGGACACACACGCAAGTGCACGCACACACACAAATACAAACAACACACACCTTTACATGACCATTCTTGTGCACATTAGTTTGCTTACACAGCACACGTGAGCAAATCGGTCACCTCTTGTCGTGCAACATCCATGTTCCAAATGACAATTCCTCCATCAGACCCACAGGAGATGAGTTGACGAGTATGTGGAGCATAGCACAGACCCTGTACCCTCTCACTACACACACACACACACACACAGACACACACACACACACACACACACACACACACACACACACACACACACACACACACACACACACACACACACACACACACAGAGGCAAAAGCATGTGCATGTGCGCACTCACAAACACCCCTTAAATTCATAACAGAAATCACCTGCACATCACTTAACAGTATTAATATATAGAGCATTAATATATAGAGCATTAACATATAAAGCATTAACATATAAAGCATTAACATATAAAGCATTAACATATATTCTCTATATATAGAGAGCACTACTGTCTGTCTTGAGAAAGTATGTATATGATAGTCAACTTTGTTTTATTTATGTGTCCTGTTTATGTGTCTCCATATGTGTATACTTTGAAGTCTGTTTAGTTCTTACTTGTGTCCCTGGAGTTCAATGGCCGTTCCTTTCCGTCCCCCAATGTCCCACATAATAATGGAATGATCTGAACTTCCAGAAAATAAGACCCTCTGTACTGGGTCCCAATATAAAGCAGTCACATTGCCTGCACACACACACACACACACACACACACACACACACACACACACACACACACACACACATTCAAAGAACAAAGATAATACATCTATTAAAAACAAAAAAGTAAAAAAAACAACAAAAAAAAACAGGTTTCTTTGTTTCACTCACTGTGCTCACTAATAATAATAATAATGCATTTCATTTTGAGTCTAAAATATAAGGATTTTATATAGAAATAAAAATAACTAATAAATAAACATAACTTAGCTGAACTAGCTAAAGTGCATTTAAAAGCAGCACCGGCCAGCCATCAAGCAACTTATAGCAATACTCTCATGAAAAGCTCATGAAAGTATATACTATTCTCATGATCATATAGACTTAGCATGTCTTATTTTTTAGAAAAGCATATGTATCTTTTCATAAAAGATAATGTGCAATTTTAGTGATGTTACTTATAAAATACATACCCGTGTGACCTTTGAAAGTGGTGACCAGATTACAGTTATCTTGCTCCAGTTTCAAAATAGTCACTTGACCAGAATAGTCACCCACAAATGCATGTCTGGTCTCCACATCAAACCTAACAGACAGCTTTTCAAGGAAAATGCCACCGATGTCTCCTAACCTCTCACAAAGACAAAATAAAGTTTGTTGTGATGTGGCAATGTGAGCCACTTTTATGTCTGTGTACAAAAAAAACCAAAACATTTTCATTGTGTTCAGATAATATTGTTTTAAGTAAGGGCATCTTTAATATGTTATAATATTACTGTGTTATTTTGACTTTACTAAATTGCAACTGTTTGCAGAGACAAAAAGCAAACTACACTGTAACACTGCCTCCATTACATGCTTAAAAGAACTGCTTTAATTTCAAAGGTGTCTCTAAATGTTGGTATGCTGATAATCTGTGCACGTTAGTGTTTGTGTATGTGTCATCGTCACTTACTAGACAGGAGGACTGTCTCTACTTGAGGCGATCTCAGGCATCTTACTAGAATTGATGGGGGGCAATATCAGTATTTTTTCTGTGATTTCTCACTATAACAGTTATATCCTAGCACACACTGCCTTTATAATTTATAACGTCAATTGCTGCAATGCTCTGAGCCAGTCACCTCAAGTCCCAAAAAGTATCACGTATGTAGGGTACTAACTGTTCCGTTAACATGACCCAACAGGAACCATGCACTCTTCTTTAAACTGTGAGAGAACAGCTAACTACTATACTCCTCAGTACCCATCCGGGACATCTATATCAGATATAATGTATTCTAACCTGTGCATAAATGTTTTATTTCTAGTACTGTGACAAAAGATTCATGACAAAAACATCTCAAGATTTTCACTCCTCAGAAAGCAACAACTTGTGCAGTTTTCTGTTTTTTGCAGTAAATGATCTGAAACTCCGCACTATACTTTCTACCAATATTCATTGAATAAGGTTGTGTGTGTGTGTTTGTGTGTGTGTGTGTGGTGTTAAAGGATACTGGAGTCCAGACACCCATGCTGTGGTTCTGTAGGTGCCCAGCTGCTGCCCACTTTCTGAACAGTGCCAGGTAAAGCTCTTATCCTGGCCTGTGCTTAGGACCCACTCCATCTCCAACACAAATAACACCACAGTAACACCACCCTGATGAGCTACACACACACACACACACACACACACACACACACACACACACACACACACACACACACACACACACACAGTTCAGCAGAACACACACATACACACATCATGGCCACAAAAAAAAAATAAAAAAGCGTCAAGACTATGCATAAGTTCTGTGCATACTGTATGTTCTCAAACAAAAATGGGAAATAAACTGTCACAAATACCATAAGTATGACTTTATCATGTATTATAGCCATGTCCACTCTACTCACCTTGATACGTACGAGCTGGTGTCATTTTATTGTAGTCTTCAGACAGGATAAACTCCTGAAAAGATAGGAGACATCATACACACAAAAAACATTTTAGATTAGCATGCCAAATAAAATAATCACGTGATCCAAATATTTGTGTAGAGCCATTATACAATTAAAGCTTCTGCCCACAGTAAGTCGTACCTTAAGGCAACAACATCTTTAGAGTGCCTATAATAGCTAACAGTACAGAATTATACTTTATTATTTGTAGGGTCTTTTGTATGGCCAAGACCAACAATCTGAAAACCTCTTACATTCTGTGTATGTGCTTTTGTACATGAATGTAGGTTTAGGAATCTTGCCCAAGGACTCGTATTGGTATAGTATGTGGTACCTCGAAGGGGGATTGAACCCCAGTACCCGCCAGTGGGAGAGGCAGCATTGTTACACACTACACTTTATCAACCACTACAAATGTAAATTACACTACATTTGAATGCACCACATGCAGTCAACACTAAATTACATTACATTTAGAGGCATAACATTGGTCCATGTATCCATCAAAAGAACATCTGATTTACAAGTACATGACAAATGTAGTGGTTTCATTAGTCGGAACAATATCTGAAGTGTTCGGCAAGTTAATCATAGCATGTTGTGGTGTAGTAATACTGAGGTTTGGTAATGAAAAACAGTCTATCTGAACAGTTTTATAAGTAAAGATTAGTTAGTGACTGAGGCATGTAACACATTTATGCTGGGAAGTATACATTCTGTTAAACGCAGGATGTCCCTTCAAAATATGCACTATTGATTCTATTTTCTGGTTGCTTAAATGATAACACACAAGAAGAGATCCTGCTATACTGAATATCATCACAGATGTCAGACACAAGGCCGCAGGCCAAATAAAGATATCTCTGGTATCTTTTTAACACATGCACGCACACAAAAATACAAATAGCTGCAGTGCTGGTTAGTGAACCGAATGTAATATTTGTGAAGGCCACACACGTTAAGGTTTTGTTTTGCTCACTCACAGAGACGACTCCATTGTCCATCCCAACAGAAATCCTCCTGGTCTCTGGGTTGAAAGACATACACGAACAGGGAGCTGCAACACAGCGGGTCAGTAATCATGACAGCTATAAACACAAACACACACACCCAAAAGCAAAAACACTGAGATACAAACATACAGAAACATATGCACAGGCACACCCTTTACTGGCTGAATGTGGACTGATTTCACAATCACAAAACAGTTTTGAAGACAATGTGGACTAGCAACAGGAAATATGCATGCTCAGAGGAGAACTGGATACAAGCTCCAGCACTGATTTAACCAGCCTAAACATGTACACAGTCTCTGACACAGCACTCGAACAGTAGAGAGGTAATGTACAGCACGGCCATCTATCCTCTCCCAAGTCACACCTTCCACACTGAACCAGGGTAGTCCTGCTTAAATCATAATGTAGACTGATATGTAACAAAGAGATGGAAATGTGCTATCCTAGTCCATTTTAAACAGATCAGCACAGTCCTCAGTCCTGTTAGTACTGTTGTGAGACATTAAATGTGAATTTGAAACAGGCCTCTGACCGCCATTATCAGGAAATGTCTAATAAACTTGGATTAAATGACAAAGTTCATGTTAAAGTTCATGAATCGTTGAACGTTGTTTCAACAGCAATTCTTTGTTGTTGTACCATCAATCAATATTTATTTATTCTAAAGCAAATGATTGCCCAAGCCCAAAAGAACTAGGCCATTAGGTAAAATTATGAGTTCTCACTGACAAATCTGTCAAGCAGTTTTGCTTGTGATAATGATAATTACTCAGTGAGGGATCTGAACACTCCTGGCTCAGCTAAAGCTCTGTGGTCAGCAGCAGATGAAGTGGAGCCAACTCACCTGGCATTGTATGGTACACACTGGGCCAGTACTGTCCACTATCCCTCTTCAGCCAAACTCTGACCGTCCTAAGAAAAACAGACACGATTTACTAGTCCATTGAGTGCAACTATCAATTACAGTAATTACAACTTACTTGTTATTTCATAGAGTTCTCAAAGAACATCAAAATCCTGGATTTTTATCCACACCAATCCAATACATTTATTTCAATTTTCTGCCCTGTTAAACTTCAACCAGCAGGCGACTCTCTACCCAAGATTAAAACATTACAGCTGTGTAAACCTCCTCTGTACTGTTGTCTAGACAAATGTGTGCATTTCTGCTGGCAGAATTTCCATAAGGCTATGCAAAACATAGTGAATTTGCATTTAAAATGAATACAGAAGGAGCGTTAGATAGTCATCCTGGAACGTTTCCCAGCTTCACGCTATATTAATTGTTAAGATTCTGCACAGTAATTGTGGTTTCAAAACAAGGATTAGCCATGTCATTTCAGTTGTGAAGCATTTTATCATATGTACCGCGTAGTTTGACCAAACAGATGACCGTGCCAGCTGGACTTACCTGTTAAACAAACCCGGCACTTGGACGTTTAACCGTAGCTATGTTTTGTAAACACGCCTACATTACCGTATATTTTAATCCCAAATTAGACGGTTTTAATCGCCATACCTGTCTTGGGAGACGCTTATAACACCGTCTTCCTTCGGGATGATCACGGCCGTGTTCACCACGTCCTGAAACGCTTCGATCTCACTCAGCAAGACAGGCGTCCGAGCCTGGGCAAGAGGGCGGATTTCGGCCGCCATGGGGAAGTTAACGCTGCGTTATTTCGGTCCTTTTTCGAAAACATAACACCCCAGCGTGACTGCGGTGGTAAACCGTGTCCCCCTGTCCCCTCCCCAGGTTGAGTCGGACAGGGATGCTGAAGGTCAGCTGACCAGAATAGACCTCGGCTAGTTACTCACGACGCCCTTCACTATTCAAACCGCTGCGTCCTACAGGCGGTATTTTGTAACGAAGCAAACCCACTATATTTTAACTTGACTTCTGGCACAGAAAATGATATCCCTGCGTTACTGAACCTCAAACACTCAGGATATGAATAACCGGAAGTCAAACGTCACCGTATGTAACAGAATGGAGGATATTGTAATAATCCTAAAATGATGCAGCGGGATAATATAAATTTTCGTGCCCCGTGCTTGTATATGGTGATTGTTTCTTAATTCGAGCAGTCGACGAAGTCAGTTTTATTTTTTATGAATTTCTTTGTGTCACAACCAAGCCTGACCGTCTCGCTCACCAGTTTGAGTTTGTTCCTCGGATCTAGAAAAACCGATTTGTGTCACCAATAAGTCAAGAATGTGTCGCGCCTGCAGTGTGTATGTGTAATGATTCTGTAATATGAGAGTAAGAGCTGCAAAAGGTATTGAAAAAGAGAAGGACGGGAGGATACTGTGGGATACTGGAGATGCAGCACTCTGTTGAACTTAACGTGATGGTGCAGGTGTGTGCTGGTTTCCACCTCTTTTCCTGCAGGTCTTGCAGGACAAATAGCCAGTCTTTAGATACGGAAGGAGAAGAACACGTGCTTGTGGATAAAAGTCCACAATATAAATCTTAAACAGAATTTCCATCTCGCATCTGCCAAAAAAAAAAAACCCCGCAAACTAGCATGATTGCAATTTGCCATGCTATACTAACACTGTCATGACCTAGGAGAACATACTTTTAATGATTATTACTAAAATTGAGAGACTAAAATTGTTAGACTGAGACATGGGGACTTAGAATATTTTGTAATAATTATTTCCTGGATACTTCGGTTTTATTGTCATAACAATCCATGTGGCCTGACCATGGAGTTGGAGCGTTGCACAAGTGGCTTGTGATTTGCCTGTACAAAAGAGCTTCCACTAAGTGCCATTTATTTTGGGTCATGTTCAACCATTAACTAAATAAATGCACAATTATGTAATTACTTGAAACTTCAGAGTTTAATGACAACAACTTATTTCTCCTTGCACTTAGGTTATGTTAAAGTCAAGAGTGGTATCAGTATCTTAATTACAGCATAATGTGCCCACACCCGATTTATTTATTTATTTATTTGTATTTTCACTCAACAATAAGGAAAGAATGTGAACACACTCTATGGTTACATCTTAAGCATAAGTATACCTTGAAAGACATGGAATTACTTTCATGCTGCTTTCTAGCAGTGAGTAGGCTGTATGTGATTTATATCCACAGTACTCCTAAAAATATTTAAGCATCCTTGCACTAATTTAACATGTGTTCACATTAAAGCTATTTTTAGGATTTTTTTTGGTCTTTGCCATTGGCTCTTGGTCTCTATTAAAACTTCACACTTGTAAAGGGAAAGCTTTTTGCCTTTTTTGAGTGCACATCAAATTACTTTCAAACAATACTGGTAACTGACGCTTATTCGCCTACTATGTAAAACAGTTCTTGTATCTAACCAAGAAATATTCTAGTTCTTGCAGATACAGCTATCACTAATTACCAGGACTGGTGTCAATTTCATGATTTCTGAATCAATACATGAGACCATCTGATGATTTAATGAATTTAAAAAAAAACCCAATAATTTCCACATCTATAACTGTGAATAGATCATGAGCTGAAATTTATCGGACCCCGACACTAACTCCTACAAGTTACATACTGTAGGAGTACCTTAACCACTGAGCGACCACTGCCCTGAGCGACACACAAGGCGCTCTGGTCTAGCGCATGCGTGTTTCAACGTTAGTGTCTCATTAGAATATTTTAATAGTTCGCCAAAAATCACCAATCAGCGGAGGTATTTTTGCCACATGTCACACGGTTGCCGCTTGGGGGGCGGAGTCAGGTCTGAGTAAAACCAGTTGAGACCCCGAAGCGGTTCCAGTGTGGGGAGAATTATGGACGTAAACAGAGTAGAAAGTTGTAAAGGTGAAAGTTAGGTAATTATTCCAATTTAAAAAAGAAAAATAACAACCAACATATTTCCCTTGTAAACCATTAAGCTTCCCCCCGCCAGGCTCCTAGTTTTATTTAAGTGTTACACGGCAGCGACCATTTACACCAACTTACTCTCGCACTTTGAGAATGCGCGAGACAGTTAGCATTAGCCAGCTAGCGGCGTGGTGGTAGAAGCGACCAGAGACGAACAGAAAGGGGGTTTTTTTTCCTTAAAATTTGGCCGTTTACACTTGACACTCGCTCCATGTAGAAGGTGTATGATTTCCTACACGATGCCCGTGATCCTGTTTCTGATAGACACGTCTGCCTCTATGAACCAGCGCTCCCATCTGGGCACTACCTATCTGGATATAGCCAAAGGTGCCGTTGAGACTTTCCTGAAGGTAACGCCGCTCTCCAGTTAGCTGGCTAGCTAACGTCCATCCTGACTAGACTGCTCTCTCGGGGACTCTACTGCCCCGTTCTTTTACCTCGCTCATTCATACTTGCTGGCTTTTTAGATCAAATCATTAACTATGTTGATTTTTTTAAATTAACATTTCCACATAGCTCAGGAGTAGGGATCCGGCGAGCAGAGGAGACCGATACATGTTGGTTTCTTTCGAGGACGCTTCTGTTGGAATCAAGGTATTATGATGTTTTCCTCAAAAGCTGAAGAAACTAATATTGCCTTCCGCCTGATGACTTTTTCGATGTCCAACGAATGTCTTCGTTGTCCGAAAACATTCTGACTAGCATCAATTTCTCCTTCAAAACATGGCCGACATTTTGTTCCAAAGTGGAGAGCATGGCACTGTGGGTGATGGGTTGCGAGCTGGTGTCAGCTTTGTAGGGAGAGCTTTAGGCATGACTTGCCTAGCTAGTTAACTTTTTTGTATCTGTCATAGGAAGTATTTAATAAAACGTTTTTTTTTTCGTGCTTTCACGTGTTGCATGAGTTTTATACTTAAAACTTGTTAATGCTGATTAAGGGTTCCTGTCAAATATTTTTGAACTCTCTCTTTCTCAGTATTAAATTAGACAACTGTCTTATTTCTCCTCTTTTGTCAGGCTGGGTGGAAAGACAGCCACGCCACTTTAATGACTGAACTAAGAACCCTGCAAGCTGTTGGGCTAACGACGTTCGGCCAGTCTTTAAGGATTGCTTTCGATTTGCTCAATCTCAACAGATTAGTTTCCGGGATAGACAATTATGGACAGGTATGTTAACGATCAGGACAAGAAGACCAAGGGTGTCTTTTTCCCCACTTATGAGAGACCTCAATCCCCCTCCCTTTTTTAATACAGGCAACCAGTACACACACTTCGCTGTCCACACAGAGCCTCATACCTCTTGGTAATATACTGTGTAATGGTGTATTTGTCCTCTGTTTTCTTCAGTATCCTTAAACTTCCAAAAGTAACAGGCCTCTCTGCAGGAGATTGGGAAGAAAAACATTTTTAAAAACATTTTAGTGCAAACCAGTAGCATAAGAAACCCTTTTGTAATGAGCCTGGAGGAGCCTGATGGAGTGTCATGAATGAAGAGGCTCTCAGACTTTGTGCTGCAAACTTCTCTTTGTTTCAGCACCTCCATTGTGCTCAACTTTGGGCATCTAGTCAAATGTGTTTAATATTTTGCCATGCACTGAGTCAGTGGGCACTACAGAGGAATTTAGCAAACTAGAATTTTAGTTAAGCAAATGAAGAAAAAAGTCCTAAAACTCTCTTCTGGTTTCTTCTACTTTTATAGAATTTACTGTGCTATAGTCCAACAAGGGTTATATTTGTTTTATGCAGAGGCACTCCTAAATCTGCATTAGGTTTACATTCTACAAAAAGCATTGTAGGGTTCGAATGTTTGAATAATTGAATGCAGGTTAAAGCTTTAATGATCAAAATGTAAAGTATTTAAAGTAACAGTAACTTTTAGCTTCTTTCAGTCATATGTTTTCATAAGCATTATATGATGTATGAAATATACTCTACACTAGTGAATAGAGTGGATCCAATGTCTTACGTTTTAACTACACCCATCAGAAAATGTGGGGAAACCTTAAGACAGCAGTGTGGTGCTTTTCCTGCTGTAATACACCAAAGAAAACTGGCAGTTAAGTGTTGTATCCATCGTTTTAGCAGTAAATTCAACAAACTCCGTCCCTCCAGTTCCTTGCCACTGAACTATAACCTAGGTTACCACACACTGGCTGAGACCACACCATGTGGAACAGCAGAGCTATAGTGTTAAGTGTCATAGAAATATGCAGATGAACATTAAACTTAAGTTCATTTTACAGTTTAAATAAAATTTTCAATGTCTTTACAAACTGTTTTTGAACTAAAAACTGCAAGGAGAAAGAAGTTATGTAACAAAGCTAGCATTAGCTGAGGTGAAAAGTCACTTATCTGTAACTTGGATTAAATGGACTGCCCTCTCAGTGTACATTTCAAGCTACAGACAGCCTACTCTAGATGTATGTGGTCCGTGTCTTGGTTAAATTACAAATTAGATGTTCAGTGACACTTTTTTGCATGTTGCCTTTTGTCTGTCTTTGCATCTATATATGTTGGGCAGGAGATTAGTTATTCAAAATGTTGTATTAATTCCATATCAATTTGAAAAACACATTTGACTGAAATGAAGGTCCCCAATGTGTTATTTGCTCTGCCATTTAATAGTGGATCATTCTGTTATGACAATTTTGGGAAATCCAGGCCTGATATGTGGTATCCTGTCAGTAAAATGATGGACCAGAGTTTCACCTGCCTTTAACAAAACCTTTTATAGTTTTCTGGCATTTTAAATGCCATACACATTTCTCTTCTTAGTTGTTACTGTACAGATGTTTTTTTTTCTTATTTCAGCATTTGCAATATTTAGTAAGTCATAACCATCCTCTTTGGTGAAATAGAGTTTATCTAGTGAAGCAGCTAGTGTGAATAGTACTAAACATATTCTCAGATGTCTTGATGTGTATATAACAGTGATGATAGATGGTGTATATGACCTAGACAATGTATCTTGTTTCATGCATATATGATATATGAATGTATCTATTCTTGGCTTTGCATGCTCTTCTTTTTTTTTTTTACAAATAGACACAAGCTGGAGTGTCTTAAATGTGAGATTAAGGTTCTCATGGCAGGCAGCATTTTGAGTGCGTGTGTATGTGTATAACACTAATATATTTGCAAATTAGTTCCTGTTTACCACAGAGTAGTTATTGTCTTTTTAACTGCAGAGGGGGAGACCCTGTATGTTTATGAAGTAAGAACATGTGTGAGAGTGTGACAACTTGTAAATGCTGCTGCCTTTAAAAAAAAAGAGAGATAAACTTCAGCTTCATTGTGCAAGAAAGTTTGAGAAATGAGCATAGAATAAAAGACCATAAAGTCATGCACAGTCTAGTGATGGTTAGATTGTAAACCAAGGCTGGAATGAGTGTTTTTATGTTTGTTTGTAGTTGGGGAGATGGGGGGGGGGGGTTGGTTTACATAATCAATAGTCTGTTTCTAAACAAATCTAAAAAACATTTGTTGTCATATTTCAGTCAGGTGGCTGTTGTGTCTTGGTGGCTTCCTGTCAGCATTCACACTCTGGTTGTTGCTGCTTGTCCTCTAAGCTCAGTGTATATGGTGTCTCTGCAGGGTAGGAACCCATTCTTCTTGGAGCCTGCTGTTATTGTGGCAATTACAGATGGCAGCAAGCTGACCAGCACTTCTGGGGTGCAAGATGAGGTCAGATGTGGTATCTGAGGAGGCACTTCTTCCTTTTCTCTTCTGTTCAACCTGGCTTCTTTACTTGTTTTTTATTCTACACTTGCTAATTTTACTTACATTCCTGTTGCTGTTTCTGTTCCTCTAATAGCTCATGTTTTCTCACATTCTCTCCTATAGATGCAACTTTCAATTTCGTTGTCATGCATACAGATGTTTATGCTAAATGTTCCTGGTTCACTCTTATGGTGCTTTCTTTTTCTCCTGGCTGAATACACAGCTGAGAGTCAGAACACTATACCCACACCATTTTGTAGGTCAAATTTATTTATAGTTTAATTTGAATTTTACATTTGCCTCATTTAGCTGATGCTTTTATCCAAAGCGACTTACAATTATGACTTGAGCAATTGAGGTTTAAGGGCCTTACTCAGGGGCCCAACAGTGACAACTTGGCAGTGGTGGGGCTTGCAACCTTCTGATTACAAGTCAAGTACCTTAACCACTGAGCTACCACAATAATCTGCCACAATACTGTCAATAAGTAGAAATGCTGTTTCTATTAATGTGCCCAGATTTGTAACACATTCTCATCTTTGCCAATATTTTCCACTCTTGCACTGTCTATTGGTTAAAATTTTTTACACTAACACAAGCATTTTGACAATGATGCAATTTTTGATGTTTTTTTTACTCCAGCACATTACATTGGATCGCATATGAAACAATAAACAAGAGATTACAGTGCTGAATTGAAAGTATTTACATCTGTTTGTTCAGAATCATTATTAAGTGCCTTTTTTATTCATAATCCCTACATTTTGGGTGGACAAATTATTTTATTTAAGACTAAATTACGTCATTTTTACCAGTGAGTCTTTTTTGCAAGATTGCAAAATCTGCATGCCTCATTGGGAATCTGATTTGCTAATCTACTGTATGTTGTTTTGTTATAATATTCAGTTGTCCGTGTAGTGACACTGCTCTTGGGTTTTTTTGGGTTTTTTTTCCTTTTCCAGCTGCATTTGCCCTTAACGACACCATTGCCAGGAAGTGAACTAACTAAGGAGCCATTCCGCTGGGACCAGCGCCTTTTCTCATTGGTGCTCCGCATTCCAGGTTATGCTTCTCTAGAGCCAGAACTATTAGGTGGAGTTCCACCTGATGCCTCCCCCATTACCCCCATGTGTGAGGTCACAGGAGGTGAGCTGTGTTCTTTATCTGTCAGTGATAAAAATTTATTTTGGATTTAGGTTATAACATTAATACTTATTGATTGCCTGTTTGGAGAATACAGCCCTGACGCAGACCTAGTGCCTCAGCATAAATCAAATTAATAAATCTAACCTTTCTTTGAGACTATATATTAGTACACTCTATAATAGTAAAACATATCAGAAGAGAATTTTAGTATACTTTCATTTGTTCAACTTAAACATCAGCACAAGAACTGTATATCAGTAGCTTAATGAATTGGGTTTCTATGGCCAAGCAGCTGTACACAAGTCTAAGACCACAATGGGCACCAAGCATCTGCTGGAGTGGTGGCACACCAACACTGGACTGTGGAGCAAAGGAAGCATTCTCTGCAGTGATGAATCACACTTCATTGTCTGTCTGTTGGATGAATCTGGGTTTGGTGGCTATCATGAGAACACTACCTACCAGAATGAGTAGTGCAAATAGTAAAGGTTGGTGCAGGTTGGATAATGGTCTGATGCTTGTTTTTAGGATTTGGGTTAGGGTAATGTTATTACTACAGTGTACAGACAAATTTTAGGTAATTGAATACTTCCAACTTTGTGGCAACAGTTTAGCAAGGACCCTTTCCTGTTTGAGTATGATTGTGCCTCTTTGCACAAAGCAAGGAACATAGACATGTTTTGACCCGGTGTGGACGGACTACGTTGGCCTGCATGGAGTACTACCCTTAACCCCAATAAATACATCTAGGATGAACTGCAATTATTATAAGCCAGACAATTTTATTCAACAACAATGCCTTTCTAGAAGAGTGAAGACTGTTATAGCAGCAAATGTGAGGAAGGGGGAAACTTCATATTTATTTCCATGGTTTTAGATTGGAATGCCCAACAAGCTCATATATGTGATGTGATCAGGTGTCCATATATCTTTGGCTACACATTGTAATGTCTAAGTGCTGGGCAATTTGGTTGAAACACATAAAGATGAATGGTGTAGTCAGTATAATCATTTATGTTTTGGAATGTGACCTGTGATCTGAAATGATAACAAGATATGCAAAGGGGTACTAGATCTGAAGTTAAGGGTTTTCCAAACTTCAGCTCATAACATAATTGATTCAGGCATTTCCACACTTAAAAGCAATTATGTTTACTGATCAGTCATTTGGTGATGAGGGCAGTGGGGAAAGTATTTGGATGTATGGTAAACAACATTTGGGGCTAAGACTGGCTTGGCCCCAATTCTCATCTTTGGTGGATGATGAGCACTAAAGAAAGCTTCACTTGTGCCCAGAGAAAAACCTTGTGGTACAGCTTTGCCTAATGAGATTTTATCAGTGAAGGGGTATTCCTTTGAGTTTTCCTATCAGACAAACAACTTTTAGAATTGAGTTTAAACATTTTTTTAATGACTATTTGTTTTTCATTATTTTTCTTTTGAGCCTGTTTTAAAATAGGTCACATATTAGACTGATTTGTTTTGTACATTGGATGCAAATGACGTTTTCCCTTGTTTTTTGCAGAAATCGTATTGTGCATTTTGCTTGAATATTTTAATCTGGTGTAAAGAAAGCAGGTATTTATTCATTTATAGAAAAGCAAATATGGTATCAGGAACATGGATTTGATGGTAGGTCAGGAGAAGTGAGATGAGAAAGGTGGAAGGTATTTAATAAGAGAGAGGATGCCAGTCCATTTAATTGCTGACAGTGTTTTAAAGTTCATTTTAGAGGGCCAGGGGTTTAACCTTTTGTCTGTTTTGAGATCAAATTTTGATGGACCTGAAATGCAACATTCGATACAAGTTATTGCAAGATTTATTTCACTTCTTTATTGACCAGCTATATAAGGATGTTAAATGTCCCCATGCTGGTGTTCTGTTATATAGTTTGAAATGTGTCTCTTAATTTGCTGCCTATGTCTTTCTTAAAGTGTATGATGTATCTGTATCTCTACCTGTAGGCCGTTCATATAGTGTGTTCTCCCAGCGCATGCTGAACCAGTGTCTGGAGTCTTTGGTCCAGAAGATTCATAGTGGTGTAGTCATCAACTTTGAGAAAACAGGGCCAGACCCACCTGAAGGTGAGTGAGTTCATTGTTGCCTTATGTAGTTACTATAGAGCTGTGTGTTGAGGTGAGGTTTTTTTTTCTTTTAAATCACTTATCTATATACATTGCATGTAATGGAATTTAGAACTCTTATTTTTTACATTTGGGGATTACTGTTACACTGAAAAACAAAGCCCTTTATTCGTTCATAAATTCAACGTAAATTCAAATTAATTCTAACTTTTTTTTTTTTTGGTAATAATAAAAGATGTTTCAATGGAGGTGAAATCTGGACCACAGCCATGGCATAGCTGTCATAAGTTGATTTATGTCCGGCCGAACCCTAAAACTGGCGTCCCTGTTGGTCACTGGCCCATTCCTGAATCCTTCTGGCCTGACCAGAACTCTCCTACTCTGGTAAATTTTGAAGTAAATTTTGAAAGTAAGCTATCTCCGGTGTATTATAACTCTTGTGTGTGTGCTTTTGTAGTGACTGTGTGTGTTCGTTCCGCAGCCTCCACGCATGGCCCATCCTCAGGTGCGGTTCTGCTGTGCAGAAGCCGAGCCTATGGTGGTGGATAAGGTTCCCTTTGATAAATACGAGCTGGAGCCCTCGCCCCTTACACAATACATCCTGGAGAAGAAGTCCCCACTCACCTGCTGGCAGGTACAGCACTTACTCACGCTACATCCACACAGTGTAACATGCCATTTTCAGCACTGTCTACATCCACTAGGCGCCTCTTCTTGGTACAGCTTTAGCGATGCAGAATAATAAACCTGTGGACTGGCTTTCATTGATTTGGCTGGGATTGACGGTCTTTATCTTCAAAATGATTCTTGTACACAGAGTAAGGCAGTTTGCTCTGCCCTCATTCTTTCTTAAAATGATTGTTTAGAGCTGAAACGACTCCTTGATAAACTCACGTAACTCGATTACTAAAAACCAGGGTTGAAGAAATTTCTTTGAATTAAAGCTTATTTTAATCCATATAACTATATCCATTATATTCACACGCCCCATAGTGTCATGCACGGAGTATGTGCAAAAACATCTGGCAAGCCAAAACTAGATTCAGTAGCTAAATACTAGGCTCACTAACAAGAAAATGTGGAAGCATCCCAAAACAATGTAAAGGTGAGGAGATGTTGTTCTGCCTTAGAAGGGTGGGAGAAATCATCAAGAAGCCAAAAATGACTTTTTGCATATTTTCTTGACTCATTAGCAAACAATGGAGAGGCTATTAATAAACTCCCAGGATCCAATATCTTCAAAGCAGTAAGACAATAGATGAATATGCTTACTCAAAAGCAGACACTGAGCCAGAACAGTCTACCCAGAGTCTGAACAGTCCCTGCAAAGACAGGAGAGGTTCACATCACAGGATCCTTGTACATTACTTTGGAGCTCATGCAGTCATGCCATTGCTATATTATAGGCTAGCTGGAAGTTAGCCTAAGGAAACCTAAGGCAACTGACCGAAATACGCACCAGGACCGATGGTAACTTCAAAGAACAGCAGAAATATAAAAAGCCTGAGGGTATTTAACTTATTTTAAACTCCCCAAAAACAGGCAAGTACATTTGCAAATACAAGATCATATTAAATCTGTGTGTGGGCAAGTAACTGTTTCATTCATATTTTAATTTCAGTGCCAGAGGCACTGAAAATTGATCTCTAAGAGAGGCTTATAGCAAACAGGGCTGATGTATTGTTTTTGGCAAGCTTTTTCAGACACCATCCACACTGATGAGTGTGTGCTCTCTAAACTGGCATGCTGAGAAATTTTATGAAAACATTCCCAGGTTGTATTCCTAATTGAAGCACTCACTGGCTGGTGGAGAATTTTAAGTGTCAAATCAAAACTAGATTGATCCAACTCCAGATCTGTAGTTTGCTCAGATATTATGAAAGCCCTTCCATACTTTAGAGAACTGTGGCATTGTTGATAGACACTTTTTCACCCCTTAGACAAGATTACATTTCTTGTACAAGTCTACTCAAGAAAAGATTTTTTTCTTTGTGGATAAATCTCCTTTACTTTGGTTTACCACAGTAACCAATTTTGGCTTTGGTTTTTAAAATTGCTTTCATGCACTTGCCTATTGTATACCTTCCTACAACTCACTGTACATATCCACATACTTTCCTTTATCACTGCATACTCTTCATTATTTCCTTTATCTTTAGAAACATGTTAAGCTTGTCCCTTATCACTTTTTCTCTATAGCAATTGAACCCTTATTAACTACTGTACAAACACACAGAGCAGGTATAAAACATTCTCCCTTTATAGAAGACTGACTTCTGTATGTTACAGACACAGCTGCAGGTGCCCATAATAGTGATCATTCTCTGAGAGTTTGATTTTTTTTTTTTCTGAATATAAACAAAATTTTAGCAAAAGTTGATGTTTCTCTCTTAACTCAAACCTTTTAAACTTTGTTTATGTTTTTATTTATTTTTTAAAATATTGGCAGTGTCCTATCACCAAGGTTTTTAAAAAATGTTATTTACTTATTAATATTGTAAACTATTCTCTGATTATGTATAAAAATTATTTGGTTAACTTGATTAATCTAATCAAACGTGACCTTAACAGATGGTTACAACTGCCTTTATTAATGGCAGAGTTCAGACTTTCTATACAAACAAAAGCCTTAAGACCAGACACTACAGGTGAACAGGGTAAAATTTTTAGCCAATAGATGTCACCATCTATTGAAACTTCCTGTTTATTAGTTACAGAAAGCAATTGTCTTAATTTATTACAAGTTTTCTGAAATTGTTTAAATATGTAAATGATGCATTATCTATTTAAATGTGCTAATTTGCATAAATGTCAAGAATAGAAATCTGAACAGTGGATGGTCGGGTTCAAAATTATTCTTTTCTTTTTGTTGACATTTTAGAATCAAAGTTTTTTTTTTTACAGAGGGAACTTTTGGATCTCTTCAGTGAAGCACTTTGCACAGCTCTATCCGAAACGTTCTGGAAACTACTACTCCTCTCTCTCTCTCTCTCTCTCTCTCTCTCTCTCTCTCTCTCTCTCTCTCTCTCTCTCTCTCTCTCTCTCTCTCTCTAGAGAGAGGGATATGTTTAATAGTGAAAGTAAGAGCATTTGGTTCTGAGAGAGAGAATGCCTGGCCCAAAAAAAAAAAAAAAGGTCACACTAATATTTTGTGTGAAATATTACGCCTTTAGCTATGATTATGGCACGTGTTCGCTGTGGCATCGTTTCCACAAGCATCTGCAATGTCACAACATTTATTTTTGTCCAGAATGGCATTAATTTCCCCCCCAAGATCTTGTTTTGATGATGGGAGATTTGGACCACTGCACAAAGTCTTCTCCAGCACATCCCAAAGATTCTCAATGGGGTTCAAGTTTGGACTCTGTGATTGCCAATCCATGTGTGAAAATGATGTCTCATGCTCCCTGAACCACTCTTTCACAATTTGAGCCCAACAAATCCTGGCATTGTCATCTTGGAACATGCCCGTGCCATTAGGGAAGAAAAAATCCATTGATGGAATCACCTGGTCATTCAGTTTATTCAGGTAGTCAGCTGACCTCATTCTTTGGGCACATAACGTTGCTGAACCTAGACCTGACCAACTGCAGTGGATCATTGCACTGCCCCCACAGGCTTGTATAGTAGGTACTAGGCATGATGGGTGCATCATTTCAGCCACCTCTCTTCTTACCCTGATGCACCCATCACTCTGGAACAGGGTAAATCTGGACTTATCAGACCACATGACCTTCTTCCATTGCTCCAGAGTCCAATCTTTTATGCTCCCTAGCAAATTGAAGCCGTTTTTGCCGGTTAGCCTCACTGACAAGTGGTTTTCTTAAGGCTACACAGCTGTTTAGTCCCAATCCCTTGAGTTCCCTTCGCATTGTGTGTGTGGAAATACTCTTACTTTCACTATTAAACATATCCCTGAGTTCTGCTGTTGTTTTTCTATGATTTGATTTCACCACACATGTAAGTGATCACCGGTCACGATCATTCAAGATTTTTTTCTGACCGCATTCCTTCCTCGAAGATGATGTTTTCCCACTATCTTTCCACTTTTTAATAATGCGTTGGACAGTTCTTAACCTGATTTTGGTAGTTTCAGCAATCTCCTTAGATGTTTTCTCTGCTTGATGCATGCCAATAATTTGCCCCTTGTGAAACAGATTAACATCTTTTCAATGACCACAGGATGTGTCTTTTGACATGGTTGTTTAACAAATGAGAAGCTATTCACTGCATCAGTTAGGGTTAAATAACTTGCCATGTGAAACATGATCACCCATGCAGTAATTATCCAATGGGAGGTTCTTACTTATTTGCTTAGTTATATCCAGGTGGTGACCTTTTATTTATTTATTTATTTATTTATTTAGGCCAGACATATATAGATGTGTGTGTGTGTGTGTGTGTGTGTGTGTGTGTGTGTGTGTGTGTGTGTGTGTGTGTGTGTGTGTGTGTGTGTGTGTGTGTGTGTGTGTGTGTGTGTGTGTGCGACCACTAATAATTATTCAGTGTTAACTAATAACTACTTTTATTCATAGTCCACACAGTAAACAGCTGAACACAGGAGAGCCCATGGTGGTTCTGATGGCCTCTTCATGGTACACAGGAACAGTTTCTGATCTTAGTGTAGTTGGAAAATGAGGATAAGCATTTGTACAAGGTACAACTTGAGAGTCTATGGCTGGTTCAAAGAGCAGATGGTCAGGACCTTTCATAATTGTAAGTCCCTTTGAATAAAAGCATCAGCTAAATGCCATAAACAAAGAAAATGAATGTAACAGCTGAAAGGGGAGAGCAAGAAGGGAGCACTGACATTAGGACTCACCAAGACATCAGTGCATCTCCGCTTCACTTCTCTTACTTCTTTATAAACTTATTTTTCAGTTTCTGATGCATCATAAACATCAGTTGACTAAACTGATAGCATAAGGTGCATGCAATACTGAGATCACAGGTTCAGTTCCTAGGTAGTAAACAAAATTGTGTTGAAATGTTTTCAATATTCTTTTTGAACCATCAGGTGTTTGTAAGTAACAGTGCTAAATATGGTGACCTGGGGCAGCCATTTGGCTATCTGAAGGCAAGCACTGCTCTCAACTGTGTCAACCTGTTTGTTATGCCCTACAACTACCCCGTCGTGCTCCCCCTCCTCGGTAAGTCTGCTGGTTATTCCATGTATCCCTTACACACCCCTTCCCTCTCTGTGAGGTATCAAGTGTGGATCATGAAAAGGGTAACAGGGATGGGTTCATACTCTGTTTATGCTATTTAAACTTATGTTAGAATTAGATGCAACATGACTCAGTGGTTTTTTACCTCTGTACTTCTAGATGACTTGATTAAAGTGCACAAATTCAAGCCTACCGTGAAATGGCGCCAGTCCTTTGAAAACTACCTGAAGACCATGCCTCCATACTACATCACAGTGAGTACCTTAAAGACTCACCTAAACATACACAGATGGAGCTCTTGAAGGTTATGATTGTGAATTGCTTGTCAATGTTTTAAGCCCCTAAGGAAAGCATTGAGGATGATGGGAGCTCCAAATTTATTGGCTGACAGCATGGAGTATGGATTAAGCTACAGTGTGGTGTCCTATTTGAAGAAACTCAGCCAACAGGTACGTGGTATTATGCAAAGTCATGCATTTCCCTCAGGTTGTGCTTCTCTTTTGAGCATTGAATGTTAGCCATTTCATATTTGGTTATTAGAACTGCATAATTTAACAATCATTAAACCATTCTAATGACTGAACACTGAACTGGAAGTTTTGTTTTACTGGAGTAAAATGACTGAACAGGGAGTTATTCGCATGTCTGTAGTGAAAGGCAATGAAGTGTGTGTTACACGCGTGTGTGTTATGAAAGAGAATGCAGTGTGTGTGTTATGAAAGAGAATGAGGTGTGTGTTACACACATACAGGCAAAGGTGGAAGCAGACCGTGTATGCTCACTGGTTGGGAAGAAGGCAGGGCTGGAGGGAGGTGGAATTAAGCTACGCTGTAGAGGCTCTGCCCTTTCAATGGCTCACAGGAAAGACTTCACGCAGCTGCTCCAGAGCATCATGGGAGACGGACCAGCTTTGCCCCTGGAGTCCAACCCCAAAGAGTTCTCAGGGTTTCAACTCACTGTTCTCAATAAGGTCAGCTACATGGATATCGTACATTGCCCACTTAATGTTCATTCTGTGGCCATGTGTACTCAACAGAACCCGCTATGTCTTAAAGCAAATCATAATGTTTGGATTTTGACCTGTTCACTTAATTTCCCCTTGGCTGACAGGCCCTGAAGCCACAGGGGTTGCGTAACCCTTATGATGTACCCAGAGTGCACCTGCTAGACCAGCTAAGCCGCATGAGGCGGAACCTTCTGAATGCTTGTGTTTGTGTCCTGAGGGGTCAGGATCAAGGTAATACCCAGAGCCATGGGGCATTAACTCATGATCATTCTTCTAATTTCACATTTGTAATTTATTAATTTATTTATACACTAACAAATTTGAGATTTTTAAAGCTTAAATGAAATGTGGAAATGAGCATTGTCTGAGTTCATGTTCTTTCGGCTGTTTGATTTAGATCAACTTCACAGTGTGCCTATTGCACAGATGGGCAACTATCAGGACTTTCTGAAACAGTGCCCCGCCCCCTTGCGGGAAGTGGACCCGGACCAGCCCAAAAGGCTGCACACTTTTGGCAACCCCTTTAAGCTGGATAAGAAGGTACAATCTTTACTATTTGCTCATGTGCATAATTGACCTGCCAGTCCTCCCTAAGATTGACATGTGATTATAGCCGTATAATCACATCCCTCTAAATCTAAGACTGGTGTGTCTAAGAATAATTACTTTCATACTTTTGTCCTTTTGTCTTTCTGCATCACTATCAAATAACTGTTTTAAGGAAAAGCCAACTTCTGATCACTCTTGCCTTGCATAGTCTACTGTGAAAAGTTTGCGATCTGGTTTCATTTGGCTTCTTCCTAACTCTTCTTATAACTGCAAGATCAACATTATCATATATTCAGTATATTCAGTAACTGAATATACTGGTGTGTGTGTGTGTGTGTGTGTGTATATATATAAATAAACTTCTGTTTAATTAAAATGAATTTGAACTTTGCCCTCTCATTTGCACACAATGCCTTTTTATCTTTGTTTCAGAGTTAGGGTTTTTACATTTTTAAACCCTTCCTACCGCTTCCTTTTAGGCAATGATGGTTGATGAAGCAGATGAGTTTGTGACGGGCACTCAGGGGAAAGGCAAGCGCCCTGGAGAGCCCACTACTCCTACAGGAGGGAGTGCCCCCAAACGCAGGAGATGCATGTCCCCCCTACTGCGACCTGGACGAGCATATACACCACCCAATAATAAGGCATCCAGAGGTGAGCCCATTGCACATGGGGGGGGGTGCGCAAATGCATTTTATTGTCCTATAAGGGAACGTGTGTACGCACATGCATTTTAACTAGTCGCATACCCCCCTGACCAAACCTGTATGGGCATACACACACTAGTTTGTCTAAGACAAAATTCTGCATATGCTTAACATCTGTAAATTCACTTTCATGTCCAGAAAACCACCAGTCTAGCCAGCTCGAGCTAGACTGTATCCCAGATATGGAGCCCTCTCCCAAACCAGAGCAGGCTCTGGACTCTCCGCAGGGAGTCTCTCTTGAGGTGGATGAAGAGGAAGCCCAGCAGGAGAACGGCCAGCCGGGTGAACAGGAGCCAGAAGAACATGAGCTGGTCACTCTGCGCTACCCGTCACCCAACCAGCTGAAGCAAAGGAGGAAAGACGAAGGCCAAGAGCTGAACACGGAGCTCCGTGCCCTCATTACCAAGGAGATCAGGAAACCAGGAAGACGTGAGTGGATGATGCGTCACAAAGTATTAAGTACAGAACACTATATGTACATGTTATGCTTTCTCAGGGCTTGCATTTTATAGGTATGTGTTTTGAGTAAAATAAACATTTTAGTTTTATTCTGTATTTATTTGCAGAAAAGAACTGATCAAAACACTAAAGATGCAGTATTTACAGATTTCAAATAATACAAACTAAACTCCTTCATAGAAATTTTTAAACACAATTCAAAACTCAGGAAGAGTTCAGAAATCAAAATTTAGTGGAATAACCCCTGTTTCAGTAACAGCCTGGCCTGCTCTCCACCTGTCTTTCACATAGCTCTTTAAGTAAGACTTGGTTCAGATGATCACAATCATTACCTCAATATGTAGAATGTTTTGGAATGTAGAGACGCTGATTTAAGAAAAGCTGGATTTGGCAGGGGTGGTGCACTTATTGCAGTTTTGTGTAGTATAATGTATAAAGCAAATACCCCTTCTGCATGCCAAATGGGATTCCAAAATACAGTGGAAACAAAAGTGCTGTGTATGCTGCAGGCTAGTTGGTAACCAAGCGCTTTTTCCTTTATGGCAAACATTTATAGATGGAACTGGATTACTGTGAGACTTTCTTTTTCATCTTCAGATTTTTCTATTTTAGCTGTAGCCACTTCCCAGCTATCAGGTCAATTTCACGTCACCTTTCTGCTGTTTACCAGGCAGGGCAAGGGCTATCACTTACTTCCTTCGAGACACATGCAGCCGACCATCATCTTCTCAAGTTCTAGGTTATGCAGCACCAGAGGGCAGTGTACCACACTCTTGAGGACGACCATGACTCATCAAGTGTCGCTGTAATTGACAGGGAACAGAAACTGTTGCGCCTCCCTCTCTGAGAGCACACGCCATTTTTGTTCTGTCAGGCTGCTGGCCACAGGTGGCTGAGGCAACATTGGAGATCAAACTTGTAGTCTCCTGATGATGGAGCAAAAGCTTTTCTGTTGTACCACCCTCAATTTGTATGATGACTTATTATTCCTACACTTTTTTTAAGGGTAGCCTTGAAGGCAGTCTTCAATTAGGTATTTCACAATGTCGGTCTCACTTGTAGTTGCAATTCTACATTAGCTGGCTAAGGAAGCATGCACATAGGTGGTGATGTTTTACTACTAAGCCTTCTTTAGGGTGTTGAGAAGCACCAGGTTGCTCAAAGCCAGCGCCCATGGGGAATTTCATTGTGTTAAATAGTTAAGGTATTTTTTTTACTTTATCAAATTTTTTTTCCAGTCTGCTTTTTTGTTTTTTGAAGGGCCTAACTGCACATCACCGATGTATATGTATAAATTGTTTTAGATTTTTGTTTGTTGTTTAATCTTTTCCTTTATTGCAGGTTATGAGAGAATCTTCTGTCTCCTGAAGCAGATCCAGGGCAGTCTAGAAACACGGCTCATCTTCCTACAGAACGTCATCAAAGAGGCAGCCAGGTAAATGGGAAATGTAGTACGTCAGGTTTGCTTTAGTTTTAAAAAATAAATTCATGTGATTTCAACACTAATGGTAGAGTGAAAAATTCTTATTTACATACTGGTAGCCATTCACTCTAGTCAGATGTACTGGATCTGCCTTGCATCTAATTGTGCCTTAGATCTTAGTGTGTGGGCTGATGGAGCTTAAGGCAGTGTGATCTTGCCCATTATATTGCTTATAAGCTTTGTATGAATGAGACCACAGGCAGCTCATTGTGACCTAGCGGAGTTCCTAAACCTGGTAGCAACTGTTCCATCCATGAATATAGAAGTAAAGTAGCATCTTTTAGTGAGAGAAGCAAGCAAGTGAGAGAGGGAGCAAGAGAGGGAGAGCACCATTTTTATTTCTTGAGTACTTTCTAAACTAAGATTATTTTTACAAAAAACTCCTAATAAGCAAGTTGATGACAACATTGCAAAGAAAGGTTGACAGATGAAAATTTGGTGTGAAATTTACAAAACTAGGAAAAAAGCAGGACAAAATCCATTATATAGGTCATTACCTATCCATTACATATGTCAATGATGTGCTGAACATAGGGTGGGTTCAGAAAGTATTCAGACCCCTTGTTGCCTACTTTATCCGTTCCGAGCTAGAACCAAAGAGTAGTAGGTTTTCCAGTGCAAATTGTGACGGTAGGTCGACTGCATTATTATCCCTTAGCCCATTATCCCTGTAGTGTTATAATTCCATGACATTGTTTATTATTTGGTTTATTAACATTATTATATATTTTAATATATATTAGAATTTATTAAATTTAATTGATTATCACCAAGTGTTGATCCATGCTTGCTTTTTGGATAAAAACAAACATCTGTCTGGTGCAACAAAAACTGGCGCAAACGCAGGCCAGTTCTCTGAATAGCATTAAGGTACTAAGAGGCCTAGACAGAACCAGTTCAAGGGTTATTTTGGTAAAAATGGCTAACGGTGATTTCCTTTGCAGTTCAGTGCTTTGCATGGTCAGTGAGGCTGTGGTCCGAATAATAAACCGCTTTCTTTATGTGCAGGTTTAAAAAGAGAGTCCTGATTGAGCAGTTGGAGAGTTTTCTAGAAGAGATCCACATAAGAGCCAACAACATGAACCATGTGGACGGCTTCTGAACACACCCCACCCCCCGGAATGATGCAGTGGCATGCAGACATAGTGGAATGACACCAACACACTGTGTTGGTCAACCTCAAGGCACGGGCAGTGGAATATTATTCTGAACTTATTTCTCATTTTCCTTTCTTGCACTTCTCTACTTTTTCATCCCCCATGTCTCCACCCCCCTTCACACTGTAGTTTTCTCTCTCGCTCCCCTTTTTGAATCCAAAGAGAAATTGGTTTTCTTCATATATTCCACAGAACATTTGGCCCAGTATTTGCCAAAATAGTTGGCATCTATCACAGAAAAATCTGCAGACGAGTGCAATGCAGAACTGGTACTGAGGAGGGCAGAATGCTATTCATTTGAATGATATTACTCCTCTTGTTAATGATGGCTTACTTGCCTGGATAAGAATTCAGAACACAAAATCAAACTCACATGATTACATAAAGGATAGTAATCACAGATTCCACCATCCAAATTTGTTTTGTCTTCAAAGTTTGATTTCTTTGAAAGGAGTTTTTGCAAAACATTTTCCCCCTCTATGTAAGATGTGATGGTATTTATAAAAGGCTACATGAGTTTAACTGTCTTTCCCACTCCAGCACACCTGGGTGGGTATAAGCTGATGGCCTGAATGGAGTTTATTCAAATTGGCTCACAGGACTTTGCAGTGCTGGAATCTTCCAGGACAAGAGATGTACCCTAAAGTTATTCTTTAATTTTACCTTTAACAAAATGTAATGACACTGATATCAAGAATTGTTTGCTCTCTGTACTGTTGGTTTGAGGTATTTGGCTTCCAATTCTAGTGTGGGTAAGATTTATTACACTTTTATACTCTAAAACTAGACCAGGGTAGGACAAAGTATAATGGTCTACATTCGGTCACAGAAGGCCAAAGCTTCCGTAAGGTTATGCTTTGGAAACTTTTGTGCAATAGAACGATAAGATACTCTGGTTAAAGGAATTGGATTTAGGGGATTCAAATTAATACAGATTGTCCTCCCATCTTAAATATAATTGATCAGATTTTGCTTGTTTAATTTTATAGTGGATCTACAGAATTGATTAGGCCAAGAAATTGAAAGCTTATGACCACTAAATTAGCATCAAACTACATTGAGAGATTCTTGCAAATTTGACCATTCCAGTCTTACACTCCCCAGTCTTACTCTCCCTAGCCATCCTCTTCACATAAAACAATCCCCTGCCTCAACCCTTTACAAGGACCAAATGTTTTCCGTACTAATCTTCTGACTCCCTTGAAGTAATATTTTGAGTACATTGTATACATTTACATTGTATAAATGTAAATAATTAAATTGAAAGTATTATTTAAAGGATGTTTCTTGCAAGTTTTTTTGTAAGTATTTCAATGAATAAAGTTTCTATTTTACACATTTCAAATAAACATTTTTGCTGAAAGCAATCATTGATATGTTTCACATTTTCAACTGATGTGCTATTATGTTCTGCTTATGCTGTTACCTTGTGCAGGGGCGAAGCCTGCAGAAAAGGCCTTCCAAATAGCTTTTGAAACCCCATCCCATTCTGGCTAGAATCTAGTCAGTCAGTTAACTTTAGCTAGGAAGCAGCTTTAGAGTTTTGCATCAACTTAGAAGTTATATGAATAGCTTAATTGTCTCATGAGTGTAAAAGTTGATTAAAGAGGAAAAATTACTGTAGACACACTGTACACAAAAAGTTGTCTTAAAGCTTATAAAGAGGAAAAATTACTGTAGACACACTGCACACAAAAAGCTTATTTACAGATATATATATATATATATATACAAATGAAGCTGCAGCAGAGCCTCCTATTCCTTTGTTCTAGAGATGCGGGGGTAGAACTTGGAGCTAGTTCAAGAATTCGTGCATATGTTCTAGAGGGAGTAAGGATTTCACTATAATACAAAAGGATGTTTCAGAGGTCCTCCATCAACTGTATGAAAAGTTTCAGAAGCCATTTGCTTGCTCAGCTAATGAATGAGCCCTGTCCACAATGGTAAAGAACCCTCCATCAAATCTTTTGACTCTCTTACCAGATTCATTGCCCATACATTTTCCTTTAGAAAGACCACCTGATGTAAATCACACTTACATTAAAAAAAATTTTTAAATTCCCAAAAACATTGACAATGTACCTATATACAAGCAGTTAAGAATCTTGGTGTAGATTTTAAATAAACAGACTTTTATCAGTTCGTAAACAGAAATAGTGAGTTTTCAGCATAAACCTAGGTTAGTTTTAATGTCCAAGGCTCTGTTCAAGGGCTCCTGCCTTTTCTTTATATATACTAACTCGGGATGAAATTATTCCTAACATTGCTAGTTTCCAATGCTATGCTAATGAAATACATGTCTCAGCTAACCCAGATGACAAATATCAGCCTAATATTATTGAGGAAACATAGGACTTCAGACAATGGGTGTTGAGGAAGCTTTCTCTCCCTTAATACTTACAAATCAGAAGTGCTTTTATTAGACCCATGGGTAGCCAGGAGTAAGCTTTCTGATCATGTAACAAACCATAGTTTTTCAATTACATCATGTGTAACAGAGCTCTTGGTGCAATTATCAATCCCTGTCTGTCATTTGAAACTCATGTAAATAATACTTATAGATCAACCTAAAATGCAGAAAAGCTGGTCCATACATTTATCACAACTAGACCTGCCTACTGTAATGCCGTACTATCTGGTTGTACCATTTAGTGCATAATCAAGCTCCATTTAGTACAAAATTCAGCAGTTGTTACTAGAAAACTAGAAAGTCATAATTTTACTCCTATCTTAACTACATTGCATTGGCTCCAAGTAATATTTCATATTGATTATAAAATACTGATGAACTTGCACAACGCACCGAATGCTTTTGCCCCACAGTACCTTTACACACTCTGTCTATTATGATCCACAACCTCTGCATCAATCAAAAGATGTAGGTACTTTATTAGCAGCTATAATAAGCAAATCTACCATAGGGGCCAGAGCCTATAAAGCTCCCAAGATAATCTTCCTATCAGTGTTCAGGACTCAGAGACAGTCTCAATATTAAGCCTATATTGAATATTTATCTATTAAAGTCTATCCTTTTGTCAAATACCTCTTATTTTAAGTAAATGTGTAGATCTGGGGCATTCAAAGCTATGGTAAACTGGGATGTATGATGCTATCACTTCACCTTTTTTGTCACTCAAGTTTGTTGGCCGGGAGAGACAGGATGTGCTGTTACAGGGAGCCCTCATACTGGTGTTACCTTCAGGCTCTATCCTTTTAGTTTTGCTAACTAAACAAATTTGACTTGGCTTGAAGCCTTTGCTCTCTCTTTTTGAGAAAGAGAAGAAGGATGGATCCAGGTCCCTTTAAACAATCTACTATACTAAGACAAGTGCTCACTAATAATCCCCCCCCCCCCCCCCCAAAAAAAAAAAAAAAAACTATTACACTTCAAAATCCTTGTGGATGATGCAGACTGTATCCCTTTTTAAAGAGCCTGAGATGAGACAAAATCAAGCTTGTCAGGAGTGAACAATCGAATTAAAACTGTTCACATTATACATTTATTAACACAGCCACTAAAATAACTAGCGTGAAAAGATCAATTATCACCCACTCCTGGTATATAGTTATGGACTCTCTAATGTTGTTTTCCCCATGCAGTATGACACAGCACCCTGTCTGAGACCCTATACATTCTGACGACGTGAAATCACGCTTCCAAATATTTAGGAACCTCATTGTCGATAGAAATATTAGCTAACCTGTATAAGAAAATCTCCGGTATGGCATGCAGAGAAACTGGCAAACAATCATAAAGATCAACAAACTTAGATTTTGTTGGCCCGCAAAGCAGGTAGCACAGATATTTGGTTAATCAGCTGTTAAAGTTAACCTTTATAGTTGTGGTTTTGCGGTAAATAGTTAAACGACTCTACCTGTTAAAGAGTAACGTTAAATATCTAACTATTGTAGTTAGTGGGTTTTTGCACATGGCACAATTTTGCACAATGATTGGCACTGCTTCTAGCTCCACCCACCTGCTCCGGCTCGCCACGCTACCCCAGCACCAGGTAACCTCACCTCAGCACGGGTACCTTACAGGTCTGCCTCTTGGAAAAAGCAACCAAACGTGCGATCACGGATTTGAAACAGTTCCAAGCCTTATGCCAAATGGAAAAATGTCATAAAACCATATATAAACTCACAGTAATCAGTCACTAGGGGAACTATAATAAACAAATGACAAAAATCGCTACTGGGTTTTGAAACGCTTGTCACAAAGCTGTAATTCTTTATGATTCCTGGTGATGCTGAATGCAAAGAAATTTTGATGTCTGTTGTAAGGACGTTTTCAATCATTTGTATAATTATGGACTTTTATAAAAACATTCACTGCTTGTTTGTCAAATCTTGTACCATCTTCATTCAAAACTTCAAAACCAAACTTCATTCAAGCAATATTCAGACTGATCCAGACAAAAATGGTTGAATTTGAAACATTTCGAATTGAGAAATGGTAGCTCATAATTTGCCAACATATTTAACCGTTCACACGAAGAACAGGATCTTCACTTGTACTTGCACTGCACTAATATAACCTGACTCACTCAGTGGCTCTCATTTCTCTCTCTTTATAAAAATGTGGCTATCCATTATTACTGTCCGTTTCACTGTTTAGTGAATGAACTGACTGAAATACAGTGTTTGAAGAGGTGAGGATGCAGGGTTAAAACAAGTTTTAGTGACGTCCTCATATTTATCTGGCTACATATTATATCCATAACCAAAAAGCAGTATACCGGTCACAGAGATATATCACAAAAGATACTATTTAAAATTTGTTTTCAAGAATATAAGAAAAGAAAGAAAAAGATGGTTTATAAATATTTTAAAATCTTATAATTCTGGTGGTGAATTCTTAAATATGTGCAAAACAAAAAAGTAGGCTGTAGCTGTGTACTAAATAAAGTGTATTTGCTGAATGTACATGTGCTAACATGATGTGTAAATGCTTAACCCAAGCCTGTGAACTTGTTAGTGTTATATTGTATTTGTTCTCTAAGTTCATTGTTAATCATGACAGGAAAATTACAGAAAAGATATTTCAGGAACTTGTACAGAGATACGCTTGCAGTATAACACCCTACAAAATATTTAGTTTACGTAGTGTATACACAACAAAACATTTTGCCTGTATCATATAAAACATGGTTGTGTCTGTAAAGTTGAGGAGTTAAAGCAGGATGCGGGGACGAGTCACGTAAAAGTGAAACATATGTTTAGTCTGGCACGACAGGACGAAGACGTAGCTCGCAGGATACCATGTTCAAACACCGACACCGGTGACATGTAGACTAGACCTTTACACAAGCAGACTAATGAAACAACGAGGAGCAGGTGTGGAACTGGGGGCGTGGCCACACCGACGAACACACACGCACACCAGGAGACGTTCGTGAGGAGGGGCCGTACCGTGATTCATACCATCTTTCCTCTCTCAGCAATTTTCCTTTTCTTTGCATTCTTTAAAAAAAAAAATCTGGAGGTTGACAGCATGGAAATCCACTTATCTTACATTAGAATAGGCATATTCAAACCTTATGCCTTCAAGGATCTTTAGTTTTTGGTGAATATGAGAGAAACACTCAACAACAATAAAAATCTGAATCTCATGTGATAGTAATTTTGAATTTTGACAGTAATTTTATTGGTAGAAAACAAAATCATATTGCTAAATGAGATTGTGAAAAATAAAGTTTCAGGTCACAATCTAACTTTATATGCTAATTTAAATATGTATTATTACATTCCTATTTTATTTCTATTTGTTATATTATTTATTGGCTATTTTCCACATCATCTGGAATTCTTTTACACACCCCAGAGTTTAAAAACTCCGCAATAGACTGAAATCTAAAAGAAAATTAGATTTATTTTTTAAAATAGAAATCTAAAAGAAAATCTAAAAGTGTTATTTTTTATTCGTTGGATGGTCAGAATGTTGGTCAAATATTTGAAAATTATTACCAAGAGCAGCTTGACTAGTAATGAACTTTGTCACACATCAAAATGTTAAGGCTTACCAATTTGTTTTTGAAATTGTTAATGTTGCACTTGACATGTCCTGCCTTGACAAAGCTACAATGAAAAGATAAATATGTTTCTCAACATGGTTTCATTCTCTTAAATCAATAACTAACAGTTTGCCTTGTGCATTTTTAGTCAGGCCCTGCTCTTTCTTTTTCTTTGTACAGTAAGATTAAACCAGATGTCAACCAGGTAAATTATCACACTGGAACACATGTCTATATTGTAATTTCTTTGCTTCATGCATTATAACCTCCATGGCCTATTTAGGATTTTCAAGATTTTAGTTTCTTTTCTTCCTCCAAACAATGTCAGTGAGGCAAATTGCGGCACTGCTGGCTGGATTAGTTGGTTTAGGTGCTACATTCGGAGCCACAGTATCTAATGAGTGGAAGAACACAAGCAGGGCTTCTTCAGTCATTACGGCTACCTGGATATTCCAGGGACTCTGGATGAACTGTGCTGGGAATGCCCTCGGAGCTGTGCACTGCAGGCAGCACCACACCATTTTCAAACTGGAGGGTAAGACTGACACAGTCATTATACATTTTATCAGTATAAACCTTGTTGTTATAAAGAGTTTCACAGTACACACTGTGCATTCTCCAAATATAGGGAATATCTTTGTTGATTTCTTACCCTGTAAATTTGGCTACCTAAATGTTAAACATTTTCTCAGTGATTACCCAGAATACCTGCTTAAAGGGTATTTTATTTAATCAACATACATTGGCACGTTTCTCACTCCAAAAATAGAAATAAACTTGAAACTCAGACAATTACTGCATGATAGTGACACAAGATCATTAAATATTAGAGTTATTTCACCATATTCTACTTTTTTTTTTTTTGTAGTTGATATGGCTCATTTAATTATAGACATGATTTTGTTTTTATGAATTGAGATTGAAATTCATAAATGTAGGTTTATTTGAAACTGTCATTGGTAAAATTGAAACAAATCTTATATAGCAGAGAGGTCTGAATACAGTTTCATATAGGGAACTGAAATATGAAGATTGCTGGAAACCTACTTTTAATATTATGACTTCCAACTCTGTATTGTTTCTTTTATGTAGTCTGAGAATTTATCAGAAGCTGAAGGAATCTGAAAAATCATTAGTGGCTTGATCACTTGTTACTGCTTTAAATAAGAATTTATTATATTCTTCTTACTTGCTATGAAGTTTGAAAAATACATTGTTTCTCTTCTCTTCATGATACTTAGATGACCTCCAACTTACTTTTGCAATCTTCACATACAAGAGATTTGCTTGGCAGTCCATTAATTGTTCACTATACTAATTGTTCACCATACTGTTCAGAAATGTCTTGTAAAAAATTAGGGTAAGATCCAAGTGTTGTAGCAAATACAAACTCACATACACAAACAACTTCTCCTTAACCACCATCTTTCTTAACTCTGTGTGTTTCATAGGCAATAGATTGCAGTTTAGATTCAATTTTGCAGATTGTAGATTAAATACTATTCAATTAAAGGTCAAATTTGTATTTGTACAAATCACTTTTTTTTTTTTCTTTCCTTACTAATCTCCTGTGTTGCTCAATTCAATTCAATTCTGAAAAACTGCAACATTTAAGTAAATTTATAAGTTATGGGGTGGTGGCCTGCTGCCAGCAAAAGGAAATCCTGGTTCTCATTCTGAAGTTGTTTTTTAATATATCATGCCCAGGCCTTATTTCAAGTTAATACAATTTTTTTGGCTTTTCTTTCCTGTACCTTAATATCATGTGCATGTTTAATTTTCATGCAAAAGTACTAGTATTTTTGACAGGGTTAGAACCCTGTGGTCTCCAGTGGGTTGTGTACTATGAAGTTTTTCATTCTTCTCAATTTTTTGTGCACGTCATCATACATATACACAAGTACATACAGTATAACAATTTAGCTAGCTTGAGGTGTAAACATATATAACAGTCCTGTTGATACTAACATAGATATACATGCATAGATGATACATTTAATTCAATGTCGGGGTACCACCATCTTGGAACGATCAACTTGACTTTCAACACTGAACAGAACGAAGCACAGTCTTTTGATTTTAAAATGCCACAATACTATGCAGTGTGGCTGCACTACAAGGAGAAGTATACTACCAAGAGAGAATGGAATCACTTTTCATGGGTAAGATGGTTTATTTAATTTAATTTACATTTTATTTAATTTACATTTACAGCATTTAGCAGATGCTCTTGTCCAGAGCAACTTAGAAAAGGCTATTTCATCTTCTCATAGTATGTATCCTAGCCATTTCAGGTTAGAGTCAAATCGAACCATTGAATTAGAATATTGCTAGATACAGGAGTCAATGCTGATACCTAGAAAGAAATGTAAAATGAGCACAAGTACAATATCAAAAAACAATAATTGCAATTACCAAACAATAAGTGCTAGAAGCATTCAATTAATCAGTTTCCATAAGTGCAGCGTTAGTGGACATTATACTCCGCTAATAGATGTGTCTACAGTCAGTGTTTGAAGACGAGGGATTCTGCTGCTTAGACAGCCAGTGGAAATTCATTCCACCATCAGGGAGACAGGACAGAGAAAATGTTTACACTTAGCTCATACTTCACTAGCTAGATAGGTAATGAAATGTGAGCTAACCTTAGAAAGCTAGCCAGATAACATGTCAAATAAACATATAGACAGCAATATATTTTAATTTGTGTAGATGTATTTATGATTATATATATTAAATATTATTTGTTGTTTAAATAATTGCTTAGATATTGATATATATGTTTTTGATGTCTATATATATGTATTGATATTTTTAATTTGTGTAAATGTATAAATCATTTCCCACCTAAACAAAAACCCTTCCTACACCCTTCCTCACTGATGACCAGCACTTCTTCACTTGCACTTGTTTATGCTATTAATAGTCATTGTCACTGTAAACACACCAGGGTTAACATTAATGAAAACTATTATGACAACAAAAACGAGCAGTTAATGTATTCATTAACTGAAATACATTTTTAATCTGAAACAATAAAAAAAATGAAATCAAAACTACTGTTCACAAACAAAAATGAAATTAGACTTACATAAAAAAAAAAATAGAATTACATAGAATCCGAATTTAAAATAATTTTATGGACCTCGACATGGGGCCTGGAGTCAGATTTCCCAACCTTTATTTGTAATGTTAGTTACCTGATGTTGACTTTAATTGCTATAGAAGTGCATTAAGGTAAGCCAAGAAAAGTCTTGAAGCCTTGATGCTTGGTAATACTATAAAGCAGGATTATTAATGATATTAAAGTGACAAGGACCCCAATGGATATTTTAGTTTTATGTGGACAGGTTTGAAAACTATGTATATAATAGCAGGTGTATTGCATTCATAACACAGCTGTGCCATGCCAAAATGGTAAAACATGTTGGAAGGACACTCTAAATCATTTTATTGTTTTATTATAACTCATAACTGAGTTATTTTTCATTTCACAATAACAGGTACCTCTTGTTACCTCGTCACATCTTTCATAATAAATATTAAAATAAAAAACAATTAACTAATAAAAACTAAAAGTAATGTTCTACAGAAAGCAAAAACAAAATTAAAACTACATACTCTAAAAATGAATTAAAACAAAACTGAAATAAACAAAACTAAATAAAAATGAACTAATTAAAATTTAAAACAACCCTGAACTATGCATAATTTACATTGCTCATATTCTCAATTGTACAAATGTAATGTAAGTGTACATGAAGTCCATTGCTTACCTTTATTTGCTATATGTGTGGGCAACTTTTATTTGTTTTAGTTATTTTAATGGATTTTATGTTGATACCTCAACCAAGGCAAATTCCTTGTATGTCCTCAGGTGAAAGCAGTCTGTGTATGCCAAGCCAGGAATCAAAACTGCACTCTTATATATGCTTCAAAGAAAAGAAATGAAGACCCAACAAAATATGGCCTGGTGTGTCTGTAGACGGCAAGTGCTATCAAACACAAAATATGTCTGGCTTTATAGATCTTGGAGGTTACAATGATGAGACCAGTGTTGCAGCTGAGAACTTTGTGTTCATGGTATTGGGGTCAATAGAAGTCTCCAACTGTCTACTTTTTTACAAGCACACTGACACCAGACTTCCAAAAAAGCTTACTGGAGCATGCCTTGGATGCAGTGCATGAAAGAGTCACCAACCTAATTTGTGACAATAGATGGACATGTGTTTAATATCAGTATGCATACCAAACTTGGGTGCCATGCTTGCTTGCCATGTACTTTTTAGTGAAGATTTCTGATTATGGACTTGCCATATGCTAAATGTGACCCAAACATGCTGCAGGCTTATAGTCCTATTGGAAGTCTTGCAGGAAAAGTAGACCAGTGTTATATTTGCTTTCTAAATGATGTATAAGAGAAAGAGGATCTTCATGCTACAAACCAATACTACTAACATATAACATTTATAAATAACAATTTACAGCAGGAATGTTGTAAATGTTTTAAACTAACTGAAGCATTTTGCCCTCGGGCACTGGCCAAAGTTCACTAATCACTGGCCAAAGTTCACTAATCACTGGCCAAAGTGTTTACTCTCCGGTGACTCCAATGTTCAGTTCCATGTTCAATGGTGTTTTGTCCTTGTTGTTGTTCCCAATGTTTTTCTGCTCTTCAGCTTTGTTGTTACGCTTTCCAGGTCTCAGATTAGTTATATGATAACAGAGATAAGTCAGAGTGTTTACATAATATGTACCAGTCAGCATCTATCATGCTTGGTAGTTTAGACTTTTCCCAATTAGTGTAGTATATTTGTGTTTATGTGTGTATTAATGAGTTATGTTCTTTTTAAATGTTTGTATTGATAAAAGGTACCCTGTGACTGGCATTGTCATAAACAATGACACCTTGACCCTGATGATTCCAGAACTGCTTCAGCTGCACCAATATATCTGCACATATCACTTCAGCCAGGACCACTTGGAGCTGCTGTTTAATTCCATCTGACCATCAGGTAGGATCTATTTGCATCATGATGGACTATTTCAAACCATGCAAACGCTACACAGGGTTTTGTTTGGACATGCAAATACACTAAACCCATACACGCATAGCTCAAGCCACTAAAATATGCTCGTAATTATAGCAAGTAACTAGTATATTACTAGTAACTAGTAACTACTAGTAAATAAACACAGTTATCATTTACCACATACGTTAAGGTTATGTATAAAACGTTTTAAGTAAATATACATTTTAGCTGTATATACATTTAGATTGTTCATATCAGAAAGGTTACATCATAATCATTATGCACATTTTACAGTATTAAAAAAAAAACTTTACATATGGGGTTGTCAGTTTGACATGAAAATATATTGACCACTATATTTGTGTGTACAAATACACACACACACACACACACACACACACACACACACACACACACGAAATTCAAGTTTTGAGATTTGGACAAAAATGGGAGGGAGTATATTTTTAGGTTGGCATAAACAGTAACGAATGAAAGACAAATTACTTTCACACTGTAATTAATTGAAATAAAAATATTATAAACATTTGAGAAACATATATTGCAATTTTCTATAGTTTAACCCCATACAGGTTGACAGCAGTGGGCATTACTGTCAACTTAATCTCAGCACACCTGTCCTTCATCTACTTCAGTCGCTGAGAAGTTCACCTGTCACAAGCTACTTTGAGCTCCATTGTTCATGCACTCAAGGTGGTGCAGCATCATGGCTGGGGAAAGGCCCTGGAGGTCAGCATTTTCCTTCCTGGCTTGCCAGTGCCACATCCGACCGCCTGCTTTCAGATGCCTTTGATGTTTCCTGAACAACAGCGTCATGTACTGTACATTGCATTACTGAAGGAATTATGGCCATACGAGTGAACATTGCTGTATATACAGGTGTGTGTGTGTGTGTTACCTGTACCTGCACTCCGCTTTCCCATCCCTTCTGTGTTGTTTCTCTCCTCTCTGCCTCACACTCCTACCTGCCTCCTCTTCATTCTTTTCCACCAGGCTGGCCTCAAGCAGATGGTCTCCCCCTATATGGGTCGGGTTCTGCTCAAGGTTTCTTCCTGCTAAAAGGGGAGTTTTCCCTGCCACTGCTGCCTTAGGCATGCTTGGAGGGGATTGAAGCTTGGCTTCTATGATGGGAAGTTTTTTTGTTTTTTTTTTTAAATAACACTATATCAGTAAAATAATTTTGAACTGAATGGGATTGACTGATTACTTCTTAGGACATCAGTCCAGCAATTTGCTTCAGAAGTCAGTAGGAAATAATCCCCAAAGACATACTGCTGTAAAAACCAGTATTTGGCACTTTGCCAAAATTGCCTAACCTAATGAATATTGCATTATACTCATATTTCAGTAACTTCCATGAAGTAATGTCAATACATTTATGTAAAGTTAAATAATTTTAATGTTATAGTATTACTGACAGACATGAGATAAACGGATTTTTTTGCCGCAAAGAACAATCTCCTCAACTTGACCCCCTTGCCTGACACTCATTTTTCCTTGTCTCCTGCCACTCCCTCATCTCCTGTTCCATCTTTTCCTTCCTGTTTCCCTCACTCTTCTTTCTTCCCATTCTCTGCACACTTCCCTGTCTTTCTTCTTTCTCCCCTCTCTCTCCAGTGCCCCTCTTTCATCTTCTCCCCCTCTCCTCCTAGGTTGTGGGTCCATGGGCAGATGAGTCCACTAGGGCAGACAAACATAGGGATGACCTTAATCCAGGGACGGCCAAATACATTTGCATGATTAGCCTTGGATACGATAAAAAACGAGAGGAATTCCTCTTGAAGAGCACTACTTCTTAACCAGAGTTATGTGATGTGACAAATCCAGTTCCAATGGGTCTGCCATCCAGGGAGCTCACTTAACACTGGTGACAAGATGACTATTGATCCCCAGATCTCTTACTAGATCCAGCAGCTCCAGAATCTATCAAGGCTGTAACGACAGTCAAAGTCTTCTTGGAGTACTTCTGTCTTAATTATCTAGAAGTTTGCAGGATGAAAGAACTGAGCTGCTGTTTTATTGAGGGGTCTCTACGGCATGTCTTCTGTGAGTGTCCCCTCTGTTTCTATGGAGCAAATAGTGCAATCATGTAGAATGTGCCCCAACTCCCCACAATATAAACATAATCCGAGATGGTATCTCTGCCTCCTCTCTTGGATGCTGATATGCAAACTGTCAATCTGCATCTCCTCTGCTCTGTATTGTGGAGGAGGAGTGAGATCATGTTGTCTTTTAGCTGTTTCTCTCTCCTTCAATAGGTGATCAAGACAAATGGAAAGTGTGATAATTTCCTCCAGAGATTTAACCTCATCCCAAAAGGATAATTCTGTGAGTAGCTCAGCCCTAAGTCCATATCGATAGGTGGTGGTTAAAGCCGCCTTGCTCCACCCACTACTCGCCACTATAGTAAGAAATTCCAAAGCGTAATCCGCATCTGATAGCGAACCCTGTTTTAAACTGTATAATATTTCTCCACTAGCTTTCCCTTCTAAGGGTGAATTGACTGGTGATCTCCTCCTTCCATACTGCATTGGTCCATTTGATAGCTCTCCCACTTAAACAGGGGAATGATGAGTGAGATACAAGCAGTGTCAGAACATGGAAGCTGATGGGCAAAATACAGCAAACATTGGAGCAAAAATCCCCTGCAGCGCGTGGGATCACCTTGATACTTATTTGACAAAGCCAAGCGGAAAGGAGAAGGACTGGTTATTGCGGAAGGGAGAGACACAATGCTAGTCCAGACTGATGTGCCTCCTCAGGACACACCTTTTTGATTCTTGGAAAATATATGGACATCTGGATTGAGGGAGCATTCACAGTTAATTGACATTAACATTATCCATTTGGACAAGCAGCCAGTATTAATTAGCAGCTATATACAGCATGCTAAACTTGACAACACTGCTGTAGTCTAACATTACCTTGGGTATCCTAATTAGCTAGCTAGGTTGCTTACATGCTTGCTAATAACCTTTTTGAAGAGATTGGTCTCTCCAATTGACAACTCAATATTAAGATAGACTAACTTCTCAGAATGCATTATTTGAATGCATTAGAGCAGGACAATGAAGGTCTGAGTGAATCAATGCGCTGTGCAGAGCTCTACAATAAAATTAGGTTTACCCATCTTAAATATAGAAAAGCAATATGTCAAGTAATATAGAAACGTACTGATATTTTGGTGGGCCACCACAAATAGATTAATGTATGGGGATCACTGCATAATGGCTCCCTGAGACATCAGCGACACTCGGCTCTGCGGCCCACAAACCTTTGTAAGTTAGAGCAGCAGCATTACAGCACCAACATCTAAGCATCAACATGTACCTTAATTCTCAATTTCAATGAACTACAAGATCTGCACCATTTATTTAATTCTAAAATTGTTTTCCTGTATAAAAAATAATAATTTTACTGTAGAAGTCCCGAAAACATTCTAAAAGGTTATTCTAAAGGGATTTTAATGAAAACTCTGTTTCACCTGCTGTAACTTTCACAATTCTAGGTACGAATAGATAGCTAGCACCTTGGAATGTAAGTAGGCATTACTTCTCTTAAGTAAAGCTATTTATAGCTTTATATGTCAGTAGCAAAATTTTGTAATCAATACGAAATTTGATGGGTAGTCAATATAGTATTGAAAATACTGGATTAATATGGTCAAAATTTCTGGTTCTTGTAAGAACTCTAACTTCCACATTCTTGACTAACTGAATCTTGTTTAGACTTACTTGAACTTTCAGTTAACAAATTATTACAGTAGTCCAATGTTTGGCATCATATGTGGATAATTTAGTTTTTAGTTGTGCAATATTTTAAAGGTGAAAGAAGACTATCTAGTAATATTACCTATATGTTCATTAAAGGACAGGTCAGGATTGATTGAGCTTTTTCATAGTTGTGCCTGGTAACACAGAAGGGCTCTCAAGGAGTGGACTGTCTTCCATCCCATCCCTACATTCCATCCCATCCTTACATTCCATCCCATCCCTACATTCTGGGGTCACAGTTTCCTCTCTGGAGCTGTATTCCTACTCTCTGCAGCAAGTCTGCTGTCTCATTGCAGGTCCTTTGCAGCACAGAGGAGGTCCTCTCCAGCCCCCAATAAGGAATTCTGGATCCCATTGATTTTTTTTCTCCATCTTGTATTCCTCCTCTCATCTTGTTCTTTATGCTTGTGCAGCATCATTATCCACTTGTTTTATTATTACAACTTCTGGAATTAGTATCCTTCACATACAAGTTCATCATCTGATTCTATTTTCTTTATTTCAATTAATATCCAAACTTGTGTGATAGTGTTTTCATGATATATGGTGTTACTCACCACGTTTGCTGTCATTTTTCTCACTGTCATCCAGAAAATAGTGTTTTTCCTGATGTTATTTCTTATTCTTCCTCATCCTACTTGATCTCATATTCTGTATTTGTCTTTCAAAAATACTCCCCTCCCTTGTTTGTGTCTTAGTCTTTCACTTTTGCTATTTTGTTTCTGTGTCCCCTATGAACTGGTTCCCATTTATTATATGATCTCCGATTATTTTCATCAGTCAAATGAAAAGGTTTTTTGAAAGATCACTGTACCAAGCATACAACCCATAACTGATCAAACTCTAAAGTTGCCTGAAAAGGCAGAAACACGAGTTTCTAATAAATTCCATGCACTATGAGCCTTCACAAAAAAAATTAACCTGTGCTGTACGCTGGAACAAGTCTCCAAGCTGAGAAAGAGATAGTTTGAGAGACTGCCTTTGTTCTTGTTAGGATATGTAAGTATTTCCTGTCTTTATCCCCCAGGTTTTCCCCTCTGCATGCTGTGTTAAGAGAAAGTTAAGCGAAAGTTAAGAGTGGAGAGCAGAAATTTCTTTAAACAATCTTTTTCAGCCTGCTTAAATTTGGAGCCTAGGAGCTCCCTTTAGGTCAACCTTCCTCTGCCTCTCACTAGACAAATAACACATGATAAGACCTCTTGAAAAGGCTTTTCATGTTTCCCATAGCAGGGATGGCTCCTGTGTATAAGATTTTTACCTGGGGTTGAAAGAGAGTCAAAGTCAAGTCAAATTTATTTTTGGGCAGTGGTATTTATTTGTGGGGAATGGTAGCCTACAGCCAAGTTCCACTGTTGGGTCTCTGAGCAAGACCCTTAACCCTTAGTTGCTCAAGTTGTATTCAATCATAATTGTAAGTTGCTTTGGATAAAAGTGTCAGCTAAATACCATAAATGTAAATTTATATTGTGCTTCTTACAATAGCTGTTGCCACAAGGCAGCTTTGCGTTGAATCTTTATGTCCAAGTCCACGCCCCCAGTGAGTAAACCAAGGGCGACAGTTTGACCGTTTGCCTAGAGGAGATTTGTCCATAATTGGGTTTAAATTAAATTCTCCTTCAATTAAATTATTCACAATGTTGAGATTCTCTAATTTAGAGAATGCAGTAGTTATAAAGTCAACAGGAAGACAATAAATATTCATAATAGTGATTTCTACAGTACACCTCTCACAATTAAGTAACTTCCTCCAATATCCAGTGAAGGATTTGTCATTTCTCAGGCCCCTAGCAAAATTAGGTCTGGGGGCGCGAATCAAAGACATTTTTATTTTTTAACAGTCAGAACTGAACCATCCAGGTTTATTTTACTTAATTTCTTTTTTGGGCATCGCTGGGAGGCTAGTGTTTCATGTTTGCATTCAAGAGTCCTGATTAGCTAACTTGCATATTGCAGTATCTCTTTCAATTTGAGCAATGAAAGAATTAATCTGTTTAGTCATTTAAACATTTTTTTCATCCAACCACTTGTGGTGAGCAGGGGGCCCCCTGGTCTCTGCGGCCCTATGCATTTGTATGTTGTTTTTCACTGCCACTGCCTATATCTTGCATACAATGTAGGAGCTTAAACAGCAGATTTTTCATTCCCCTACTCCTTGAAGTAAATGAAGAAAATAATTGTTGAAATCGAATAAAAGTTTGTCCTTCTCCCAACCCAAAGAGAATTATAGTGACAGAGCTCTCTAAGGGTTCTGTACCCCTAAAACAAAGAGGCACTGGGATTATTATAACCCACATAGCCTTTTTTTTTTAAGGTTCATCTTAAAGTGTAGTCCACATCAATAAAGTGTACTTGTAACATTGAGCCTGACATTGCAAGCCTGACATTACAGCTATACAGTTACAAAGCCCTAAACCTAAATCCCTCCGACTTGCACGTTATCAGCACATCAACTCATGCAACACAGTGCTTGTTGGGTTATGGAACATCTTGATGGAGTAAGTGACTATGAATGAGGTAGTAGACATTTGCCTCTGGTTCATGCTGACTACACTCAGATATTTCTTCCACCCCATCAAACTGTTTGTGTTTGTGAATAACTGTTGAGAAATTCTGAAAGATTATCACAATAGCATTTCCACATTTCAGCGCTTGATTCTTCTAACCCAACTCCTATGATACATTCATCACATGCTGCGTAATTGTGAAATCTGATAAATGTGAAATCTCATAAACACAGATCATGGTCCCTGAGTACACTCTCTTTGCTTTTAATTGGACTGTCATTGTTTCAGCGCTCATAGCTTCAGATCATTATCCTTACCCCTCTCTGGGACTACAACAGTTCATATATTCTTAATTCTCCCTCTGTTCTGTAAATCATCAGCATGTTTATTCAGATCAAACACGTGCCTCTCCAGTTCTCTCAGTTTGCCCTCAGTGGCATTCATTAGGTCTTTCAATGCCAAAATTCTTGACTCAGAATCTGTGATCTGCTTTTCATTACTGTTGAGTTCCTCACAGTGCATTTGTAGGAGTTGTGATGATTGGTCTAGCTTTTCACCAATAGCTTTGAAAATGTTAGCTGTGATCTTCCTAACCAAATGATGACGTGCTAATGCAAAGTTCTAGGTAGCAAGTTCTAGGTTTCTCTTGCGTGACATGTCAGTCTATCTCAAAAAATATGTTGTTGATGCTTGTAGACTACAAAGTTGTGGAAGTTCATGAAAACATTAGAGCTGTAGGGTAAATTCAGATGTCAGCAATTTGACACACCAGATCACCCAGACACAATTGCCCTTCAAGCTGCCTTTTTGACAACCCCCACTGTAACAATCACATTATTCCAGGCACAGGGGTTACAGTTTCACAAAGTAATTTATGAAAAATGAATAAAAATGAAAAATGTTTTTTGATGTTCTGAACAATGCTTACCTGCACAAGCTTCTTTTGCTGCCATTGTTGTCTTCATGTCAAATAAATTTACCTCAGACGAGACAGCTAGGTCCATTGACACTTGAAAGTTGTTTAAAGGTACTTTATCTTATTTGGCTATTATGAAGCAAGTGCTTTCATGTGAGGGTGTTGTCATGAACTTGATTCACAAGTCTGAGGTAGTAAGGTTGTAAAATATATGCTATACAAATACAATGTCATGCTTTCAAATATGATAATATTAAAATAATGTAATGTAATAAAATATAATATATATATATATATATAATATTATATAATATGTTTTCAAATATAATAATAATAAATATAAATAATTTCATTCAAATTAATTTACTAGTATCTGTCATGATTAGTCCCTCCCAGCTTCCATGTTCAGTATTTTCCCTGTCTTGTTTTTTTAGTTCCATTCCCTAGTTTAGTTTTCTCCGTCCCTCGTTTGATTTTCTACACCTGTCCCTCGTATAGTTGATTGTATTTAAGACCTGCCTTGTTCCCTTACTTTTTGCTGTTCATTGTGATTGCTTATTGACACTGTGTGTACATGTATATTTGAATCATTATGTTTGTTAAGTTCGTACTCCATGCCTTTGTGTTTCTTAGCCCTGAATTTTCCTAGCGTCTTTTGTTATAGTCTGATTCCCCTGTTTGCCTCTCTGTATTTTTGTTTTACTCATGTATCCACATACTCTCTGTGTTGGCTCTATGCCCTTGGACTGCCCTAGCGACTCTGATCTTGGATTTGCCCTGAATAAATCTCGCTCTGCTCTGCACGTGTCCACTTCCTATCCACTCAACGTTACACTATCCTTGTTGAGCTGCATGCCTCCTTCCTGACAAAATCATTAATCCAAGCTATTCTGAAGGCAGTTCTGCCTTGGAGGCAGAATGAACATAATTGGTTATCAATCAATGCAATGTCAGCATACTACAGCAATCAGTTGCGCTCACAGCTAAAGTTATTAGGGCACACTATTAGAATAATTGGTGTCAAAACACTTTTTAGTATAAAATGGTGGCTAACATCATATATGAACAGAAATACCAGTTATCACGGTATTCCAGACACCCAGCCTGAGGGACACTCTCACTGTTACACATACACTCTCACACACACATACTTTGCACCTTCCCTGCTCTCAAACTCCCGATTACTAATTACCTGCACCTGCGCTTTGTTTGCCTCTTTGTTACGTCCTATTATTTAAGAGCAAAAGAATGCTTGTCCAGTGCTGTGTGTTATTCTTTGCTACTGCCTTCAGACGCCAGGAGTGTTGCTGCCAGACTGTTACTGGTGCCTCGAGATCTACTGCCAGCCTTGTTTAAGGAAGGTGATGGATGGAAGACCACCTTTAGCACAGCCTCAGGAGACTGTGTACCTAGTTCTGCTATACGGCTTTGCCACAGCACCTTTTGTGTTTCAGGCATACATAAATGTCTGCAATGACTGACATACTGCATGGACAGGGGCTCCATCTGAGGTGGTCCCCAGCAATGAGTGACATACTGCATGGACAGGGGCTCCATCTGAGGTGGTCCCCAGCAATGAGTGACATACTGCATGGACAGGGGCTCCATCTGAGGTGGTCCCCAGCAATGAGTGACATACTGCATGGACAGGGGCTCCATCTGAGGTGGTCCCCAGCAATGAGTGACATACTGCATGGACAGGGGCTCTGTTTTAAGTGGACCCCGTCACTGACTGAGGCTTTCATTATGCTGAAGGCAGACTTCACTGGTGCTTTCTTTCTTTTGCTTTGGCCAGCTTTCTGCTGTGCTCTTTTGTTTTGTTCACTATGGAGAATAAAGACACTCCAAATCTGCACTTGCATCTTATCTTCTTCCCTCCCTGCGCACATACTGAGACTGCTGTCACGTCATGGCAACATTTACAAGGTAGCATGCATTGGTTGCAATTCTACCATGAGGCAAAAAATTACACTTTTTTTTGCAATGCCAACAAGTAAAAATGGAGTCTTATTTAAAAAAAAAACCCAGAAACAATAAAAACATGCCCTGTCTCAGATATAGCACAACATTAAGACTGCCAGCAAGCTCTCAAGCCATTCTTAGCATTTAATGGTAGTTTGCCAGCACAACTCTTTGCTACCTAGCTAAGTAAATGCATAAAGAAGATACAGCATTATAGAATAGTTCACTTGCAGGTAGTTTTCCAAGAAACCAAAACCATATAGAAAGGTTTGATTTAAAATCAACAGCAAAGCCACAATTAGAATAGGCTACAATTAATGTAGTGCACATAAAACATACTGAGAATGTGCATAATTTTCTAAAGTTAAGTTCTGCCTATTTGTTATTTTGAATTGCATTTGTTATGGTCTGAAACAATTAGGTTTGCTATGGCTGTCTATTACCTATTCCTCCTATATATATAATGGCTGCAAAAATGCCAGAGGGTGTCTGTGAGAGATTCCTCAATGAATGGGGGTGAGTGGCGCTAAACAGTGAAAGACAAGAAATTAAAATCATTTGTCACTACTTGGCCAGCATATTCTTTTAATTTTGCATAGCAGAAATATGCATTACACTGAAAATAGCATAGAAAACTAACCCTAACCTGTATATTTCCTTTTTTCTACAGCAAACAGGTTTTGGGTAGTAGCTAGCATTTCTGCTACTCCAGCATATGCACACCAAACAATCAGCACTTAGTAGCAGAAATGGTATCATCTTACTGCACAAAACCCATTTGCTGTAGAAAATACATTGTATACTTTTAGCAATGGAAAAAACAAAACCATTCAAGATTTTGGTATCAGCACTATGCCAGTCCAAAACTGGTATCTATTTACATTGTTGCACAGCTGGGCTTATATTTACTCTGTAGGTTTTAATTCAGCACAGGTGATTTTGCTGTGTACCTTTGCAATGACATAGAATGGGGGGAATCACACCATGAACATGGAGCAAAAATATAAAAAGAAACTGTGGGATGTTATCAAGACAGCTGGGACCAACATCCCTAAACAATCCAAACTCTATAATTTATACCTAACAGACATTTATGTCTTTTCAAGTTAATCGTAAATGCTCAGGTCAATGCTGCAAAGTCATTCCTCTTTCACGGAGCATAAGCAGCAAAATATCACACTATAAAAGTGGGCTTTAAAACATAAAACCTAACGTTATTATTATTATTATTATTATTATTAATATTTCTTTACTCATGTGTAGCCACAAGATGTTCATTATTAGTAATAACATTATTATTATACAATTTAAACAATTTTACATTATAAGTGGGTCATTTGAAACCACTTTATAAATAGTTTCTCATTCATACTCGACAATTAAATATGACTTCTTTGTTTGAAAAAAACCTGTTTCCACTCTTGCTTTACTGAGCTTTTCCCCATCACCTCCCTCCCAGGTTTTAGAAACTGAAGTTCCTGTTAAAAACAGTTAATGAGCAACTTATTCTGTGTTATTTTTAGCCCATAATGGCACAATTGCTGGTCAGTTTTTGCATTTAAGAAGGTTTACATTTTATCTTCCCATTTAAATCTTCCCATATGAAATTATAAAAGTATCATACAAAACTACCATATTCATTTTCCCAGTCTAAAAATATTACTCTTGCATGAGTTATGGCTCCACTAATGTATACATTATGGCATCATAATGTCATAAGGGGGCAGGAGTGGACACTTCTGGAAGATTGTGACGACTCCAAAACCCTCCCCACAGAATGTCACCCAAGAAGATATAACCATCCATCCATACACATTTAGCCTGGACTACCCTGGACTACCCTGGACTTCCCTGGACTTCCCTGGACTACTAGCTTGGTGACCCTCTGTAGGTCTTCTCTAGCTTTGGCAACTTTAGAGGTACAATGAATACAATAGGAACAGAGATAATAGCCTTTATTGTGGCCACAGCAGGCTGGGTGCTGGTATCCTCCACTATACCAACAGACTACTGGAAAGTATCTTCAATTGATGGCACAGTTATTACCACAGCTACCTACTGGTCCAACCTCTGGAAGACATGTGTGACTGATTCAACTGGAGTTTCCAACTGCAAAGACTTTCCTTCCATGCTCGCTCTGGACGGTCAGACAGCTCCCCCTCACCCACCCCCCACCCCCCGTCAAAGCCTGTATGTATGTATGCATGTGTGTCTGAGAAAGAGAGACAGAGTCAGAAAGAGACATAGAAGAGACAAAGAAAAGCTAAAAGTGACAGAAAAGGATAGTGCATAAACAGACAGGAAGGGAAGGCAGTAGAGAATGGGTATGAATATATGTGTTGTGTTTGTGTGTGTGTGTGTGTGTGTGTGTGTGTGTGTGTGTGTTTGTGAAAGAGAGAGAGAGAGAAATAATTTTTTAAATGGCAATATATTTGACTTCCTTTGTTTGATTTAACATTTCATCATTAGTGAAAGTCTTTACCTTTGAAATTTTCACAGTGAATAGTATCCTAACAATGGTTTACAATTTTACCTTGGTTTGCTGTCACTGGTTTTGCCATCTTTTGTCCTATCTTGCAACTATCTAATTTTAAGGTTATTATGTCTGGGAACTGTTATGTGCTCTCAAGGCCCCTGATAGATTAGTATAATTCACAAGTTTGGTTGAGGAAACAAATTGACCCCAACCTGTTAATATTTAGCTGCAGTTCTCAGAAATGGACTCCGTGGACATAATTTTTCCACAAGCTCCAAGTAATTTTGCTCATACCTGTTTGAGATTATTAACTAACGAGCTTTTATTTGCCCATAAATCAGGTCTCAAATATCAGTTAAAAACACAACTGTGAACATTTAGCCATGCCAAGCTTCACTTACTTGCTTTGTTAAAATGGGACCATCCGATGTTAACCTCTGTTGAATTCGTTGAGAAACCTTTTCTGAGCAATATACTGAACTTGAACCCTCACACTTTCTTAGATACACTGGTGAGATTTTTGGTATTGCTACATGCACATTAGAAGAGCTCCAACTGTTCATTTCTTCTTTCTCCAAGTTCTACCCAGCTCTTGAGTATAGATGGACTAGAGCACATCCTGGCATGAAAGTAACCTTTTTGGATGTTTCAGTGAAGTTTGCAATTTCTTGTTTAAATACCACCATCTATTATAAACCTACAGACTCTCTTTCCTATTTACAATACAATGTTTCACATTCCTAGACCTGCAAAAATTATATCCTTTCCTCATAGCTACTTAGACTTTCCTCACAATGCATTTGCAGTGAAAATGAAGACTTCCTTCTGTAAAGTATGGAAATGTTCAAATCTTCAAAACTGTGGGTTTCCTGGGGAAGGCAGCATGCCTTTGTTCGTGTTTTACCTGTTCAGAGAGTGGACACACTGACCTATAAACAATCAGCTGTTAAGACAAGAATTCCTTTGGTGCTTACTTATCATCCTAAAAATAAACCATAGCTGATATTAAACACTTCAGAATCCTCCAGGACAATGCAGAGACCACATCATTTTTTAAAGATCCTCCTCCACTAATATCCTACAGATGAGACATCAATGTCATGCTCATCAAGAGTGACATAAATAACCACTCAGATAATAACTGTGGTATTGCAGCCTGCAGCCACTCTAGATGTGCTACAAGTAAATTTATTAACACAGCCAATAAAATAACTGGCATAAAAGGATCAATTGTCATCATCCATTCCTCCTCATGCATTATTGCCTGAATTGTCTACTGTATAACTCACTCATGATATAGTCATCTTTATATTGGAGAAACCAAGAGAAAGCTTGTTGATCGGTTTGTAGAACACCTGCAGACCATCAGAATGAAAAATTTGTCATTTTCAGTGGCAAGGCATTTTAATACTAATGGACATTCCATTAATGACATATCTGTTTGCATTGCAATTGTTGTTATGACAACAATGAAATTAGGAAACTCAAATAAAAATAACTGATCTAGGAAGGAATGTTATGATTTAAGCATGTACATTTTCATATATAAACTGGTTCCTTTCATATATAAACCTCCTACTAATTGACAAGCACTTTACTTACACCACTGATGACGGACGTCTGTCCGAAGCATCCTGTTTCTCTGAAAACCTTGTGTACTTCATTACTATCTCAACACCTCTGCAGTACACTGCAGTTACTCACCATGTTGTGATGCTGTGGTCTGCTCTCAGGTTCAACAACCACTGAGCATTGTTGTTGTGTGATGCCTCCTTCTCGCATATGCTTTTCCAGTAGTCTTCAATCTCTGGTTTTGGTGGGTCTGTTCTCATGCTGTTACCCTACCATGAAGAGTACACTTTGGATGGCTCATGGGAGCACATCCTTTTGATTTTCCTGGCTTCTCTTTCTCTTGCGTACCTCCTTAGGTAGGCAGCCAGATCTTTATCAGCAATCTCCCTGAATAGGATCCAGTAACCATCATGCTAGCAGACATGCAAGAAAGGGTCTCAAGTATGAAGAGCTGGAGAGCACCAGGACATGACATGGTCCACACCTACTGGCTGAAGAAGCTAACTGCACTTCATTAATTCCTGGCAGCACAAATGACCAGATGCTAACAGATGGAACACACCTTGAATGGTTATCTAAAGGCTGAAGAGTCCTGATCCTGAAGGTATCCAACTACCCATCCAACTACTGGCCGATAACATGCCTCTGTACAACATGGAAGCTCCTGTCAGGCATTATTACAGCTAAGATAAGTAAGCACATGGCTCATTGCATAAGTAGGGCTCAGAAAGGCATTGGCAAGAACACCAGAGGAGCCAAGCACCAGTTGCTGGTGGATAAAACAGTCACTCGAGACTATAAGACCAGACAGACCAACTTGTGCACTGCCTGGATTGATTACAAGAAAGTGTGTGATTCAATGCCCCACACATGAATCCTGGAATGATTGAGGCTGTATAACATCAACAGGACTCTAAGAGCCTCCATCAAGAATTCAGTGGGGCTATGAAAAACAACACTAGAGGCCAACTTCAGACCAATAGCATGAGTCACCATCGAGTGCGGGATTTACCAAGGAGCTACCCTGTCCCCACTGCTATTCTGCATAGGCCTGAACCCCTTCATTGAGATAATCACCAAGAGAGGCTACAGACAATGGCTATGGAATGGAGTAACCACCAGCCACCTCCTGTTCATGGATGACATCAAGCTGTATGCCAGAAGTGAATGAGACATAGACTCGCTAATCCATTTCACCAGGATACACAGCAATGACATTGGAATGTCATTCAGACTAGCTAAGTGTGGTTGTATTGTTAAGAAGATGGAAGGTGGCTAGAGCAGAGGGGATAGCACTATGAGAAGGTAATATAACAGAGTTTGAGGGCAGCTACAAGTACCTTGGAATCTCACAGGTAAATGTGAATCATGAACAGGCCACAAGGAAAGCAGCTAGAGCCAAATACTTACAAAGAGTGAGGCAAGTCCTGCGAAGTCAGATGAATGGGAGAAACAAGATCCGAGCTGTCAACACCTATCAACACCTATCAACACCTGTGCCCTGCCAGTCATCAGATACACCACTGGCATAATAAGCTGGCCTAAGGAAGAGATAGAATGCATGGAGGGTTTCCTCCCAAATCCAGCACTCTGAGACTGTACACTAAGAAGGAGGATAAGTGAGCATCAGTGCCATTATTCAGGAAGAAACAGCCAAGATCCAGGAATATACCAGGATAATGCCACGTAGTAACAAAGTGCTTAGTGAGTACGTTAGTGAGCCAAGATACTACGCAGGACTCTCATGCTCCCAGGCCTCTGGTAGAGGACCCAAATTTGAAGGAAAATGACTGCCCAGAGGGCAAGTAGGGAATTAAAAAATCTGCGTATCTCTCTCTTTTTCTTTCTCTCTCTCTCTCTCTCTCACTTAAGTGTGTGTGTGTGTGTGTGTGTGTGTGTGTGTGTGTGTGTGTATATATATATATATATATACACACACACACACACACACACACACACTTAAGTCATAACCACCTGCCTAATATTGTGTATATTACTACATACTGAACTCTTTTTTTTTTTTAAACCATTCCTGAACAATTTTTGCTGTGTGTCATGGCACATTATGCTCCTGAAAGAGGCCACTGCCATTAGGGAATACTGTAGTCATGAAGGGGTATACTTGGTCTGCAACGATCTTTAGGTAGGTTGTGTCTGAGTAACATTTACTTGAACAGCCAGGACCTGTGGTTTCCCAGCATAACGTTGCATCACTCTGTCCTGGACAGCTTGCCTTTAACCCAACGTGCATCCTTGTGGTATCTTTTCCTGAGATAAACAATGCAAGCATACCCAGCTGTCCACATTATTCAAAAGAAAATGCGATTCATCATACCAAGATACTTTCTGCCATTGGTCCAGTTCTGATGCTCACGTGTCCATTGTAGCGGTTGTGATGATGGACAGGTGTTGGCATGGGCACTCTGACCTAGGTAGCCCCATGTGCAGCAACTGTTGCAATTCCTTTCTATCAGAGGCAGCATTAGCTTTGTCAGCAACTTGAGCTCTTTGGGATTAGACCAGATCAACTTCAAGGACTGTTCGCTTGCTGCCTAATATATCCCACCCATTGACAGGTGTCATTGTAACAAAATAATCAATGTTTTTCACTTCAGCTGTCAATGGTTGTAATGTTATAGCAAATTGGTGTGTATTTATCATCACACTACACACGCATACACACAAACACACACACACACAATAAAGACAACTAGATACAATTTCTGGTTTAAAACTGAGGTTACCTATGATCAATCCCAGGGTCTGGGAAGAATTTATGTCTATACAGTTATATCAGACAGTATTAAATATACCTTCACAAATCCATACATGGATGGGAGTAAGCATGGTTTGGAAGTATCACAGTATAAGATTGGTGTTTCATTATGTGCATTATTTGCAATATAATGTAGCTTAATATTGCAAGACTTTAAAAATCTTCAAGTTGTACTGAGAAGTATATTGGTAAATGAGGCAGCCATGCTGAGAAAGGGCATGATGATTTAAGACATGCAAATCAAGATTCTTTGTTGGCACATAACAGGCCTGCTGATATTTATATTCAGTACTGCTCTGTATGTACACAAAGAAACTACAGTAATAAAAGCACGTATGATACATGGACAGCATCAGAGACTATATATTGGGGCACAATAGGAACAGCTATATGGCTAAATAATTGCAGTCTGTATATTACAAGCAGAAGAATGAGTCACTGAAAATGTACAGCTCACTGAACACCATCATTAACTAAACTGTTTACCCAAACAGCAAATCATTGTGCTGCTAAGTTTATACTTAGCAAGGTTCAAGGTGAATGGCAAAAGACTGCCGTTGGTCATCATAAATTAATACAAAACTACTAGATAATGTTATGGTGCCTAGCTGCCAGCATCCTCCATCTGGCGGCACTAGCGTACACATGGCCTTTTGTTTATGTTCAACTTTTATATTGTGCTTTTCTGTTGCATGTGTTGGATGTTGTTTTTATGCCACAGGTGTTGAGCCTCATTTGCTATGTCACTTGTGTATCATTATGTCACTATTTGTGTTTATATGACTGTCAGTCATTCATTTTACGTTAACTTTCTTTAGTTCCTTTTTGTGCATGTTTATGTACTGTTACGTTTCATTAAACTCTTCAGTTGGTAACTTGCATTTGCTTCTTACCTTTTTTTCACATTCTACACCCATGACAGAATGACTGGCTGTTTCGGAAGCAGCAGTTTTTGTCTTTGATCACCTGCAACTTGTGTTGGCTCTTCTTCCCCCTAAGTGGATTCTTTTGCCTGACTGGTATTGGAGTGCTCTCTGGAGCTTGTGAGGGGCTCATTTTGCCACGGAGCTCTCCATATAGACATGGAAGCCCTGGAACACACCAGGAGGCATGAGGCATCCTTCAGTTGGAGACTTGCAATTGCATTCTTCCTTTTTGCACGTTCTATGCCCATGACAATATCCTGATATGTTCTGGGTTCTTATGATTTTTTTCTGCTGCAATTACTAATACAACATCCAAGTTCAAGCTCAATATTTATTGTCAAACATAACATGTATGTTCCACATACATATTACAAAAGTAAAATTATTCTTGATGATATAATTGCTGTACAACTTTAAAAAATCATCTGATACTTTTATTTGAAATATGTACAGTTTGTTAAAATGTTATTATGGTGCAATGGGCAAATTCTTCAATAAAATGATTTAATTTGCCATCCTTCACTACTAAATAAATTGTGGTTTCAATTTTATACTTTTAAGGACCTATTATCCTTTTGTTGTTCTGCTGTTTATTTTTATACAATTGTATCTGCATTTATATAATTTGGTAGAATTTTTTTTTTACATTTCTGCTTCTGTACCATACTATAATGAAAATGAATTTGGAAATAAATTTGGGAGATGAAAAATCCTCTCTTTTTGCCATAGGTTATATCCAGGTATGCCGAGGCCTGATGATTTCAGCTGTTTGTCTTGGTTTCTTTGCAACTGGCTGTGCGCTGGTTGGAATGAAATGTACTAAAATTGGAGGAAGTGATCAAGTCAAGGCCAGGATTGCATGCTTTGCTGGATTCCAATTTTTTGTCAGTGGTGAGTAATTTTTCATTACCTCGCCAATGTAATGTAAGGAAGACTCCTGAAATATACTTGTGTTGTAGCTTTGAGCTGTAATTGTCCAAATGAAGATGGTATACAACATTGAACTCTTCTCATTTTAGCAATTATACCATGGCTAAAATTTGGTTATTTTAGCCATGGTATAATGATGATATATAATAATTTCTCAGGCTCTTTATTAGAACCAGACTATATGGTTGCTATGAGCTGTAATTATCCAAATGAAGATGGTATACAACTTTAAACTCTTCTCATTTTAACCCGGTTTATGTTGTGACAGGTCTGTGCTCTTTGACTGCCTGCTCCCTGTATGCCCACAGGATCACTTCTGAGTTCTTCGACCCTATGTTTATGGCACAGAAGTAGGTTCACAATAATACAAACAAAGAACACTAATGTGTTGTCACCTGAGGTTATTATTATGTTATTACTACTATGGTTCTCCTCAGGTATGAACTTGGGGCAGCCTTGTTCATTGGGTGGGGGGGATCTGCACTCTGCATTCTGGGAGGAATTGTATTCTTCTTGTCACTGTCTGATGGCATCAGCAAAAGGTAATACAGACAACAAACACAGAGGAAATACAGAGGAAAGTCTGAATCTCATCATAACCCCTCTTCTTCCTTCCTGTAGCTCAAGCCAAGCTGACAAGAGACGGTATCTTTATAGTGCAGCCTCTTATGTCTCTTCTCCTGGCAAGATGCACAACCAATCAGCCAATGGTAGAAGACTCCCTGCTGAGTTCAGCAGCACATCACAACAGTTTGATAAAAATGCTTATGTATGATGGACAAAAAGAGGATGAAATGTTAGCCACATTCACTGTGAGAACAACTCAGTTTTATATAGCACTCAAATAATGGATGTAGTGGGACACAGACACAGAGACATGACTTCCAAAGCCTCCAATGTGCAAAAATAGTCAAGCTCTCTGTCTCCACACACACACACACACACACACACACACACACACACACACACACACCCACTCATGTATAAATTTATACATACAGAAGTCGTTCATCAGCTGTGCAAGCAATGTGCTTCCTATTTCTCTGGAAACATTGTGTACTTCACTCAAATGTTTAGTACTTCTGCATTTTACTAAGCACACTGCAGTTATCTCAAGAATCTAGAATCTTTCTTAAAACAAATGTATACTATTACTAGATGGCAGTGTTGATCCATCTCACTTGCCCTCTAGTACTCTTTGTCTAAACTGAGATGCATCTGGCATTTATTCCACCTGACTGCCATCGCTGAAGATGATTAGTAGCTGCAATTTTTTCGGCACTGGGGAAAGCCAGTCTCTGGGTGCCTGCTTTATCCTTGGCATTATTAAGATTCTATTTTCACTAATGCTTTTGGAATACTCTTTTGAGTCATTTGGATGGACTGTTTTTCTGTGCTTTTTATATTTAATAATACGTATATGTTAATTTGTGCCTTCCCCCAATTTTCTTTCTTTATATAATATATTGAAATTACCATATGTGAATGTGACAGTTTGTTGTGCAATTAACTGACACTTGCCCTTTATAAAAAATGAATGACTAAATTATTTAAAGATTTTGTTAAATTTTGTTAAAGGTTTTGTTATCCATATCGTAATACATCATCAACAACAACAATAACAACAAAATATATCACCATTGGTATACAGACATCGAATGGTGTCTAATCACTACTGAACCACAGCTCAAAATTCAGATGGCCATTAGATACATTCTTAATAGATACTATCTTGTCTCTGACAAGACACAACTGCAACTCACCAATAAACATTGCAGAAGAGTGTCCTATCCTTTTTGTTAAGAACTAAACTGTTACAGTAACTAGCTAGCAGAAATAACTTTGTGGCATGGGAATAAATATTATCATTTAAAAATATGAATGTTTCTGAGAATGGGTCCTGGATACAGACATTTTACTAATCAAAAGAACCTCTCGCATCCTCAATAAAACGCTGCAAGTAGACAAATGCAACTCAGTTATAAAAAAAATTCTTTCACCATTTTTATACCTAACCACTGCATTTAGAGTTCAGGACAATCAGCAGAAAGTAATGAAAATAGTTTATCCACAATTAAATATCTAGCATTAAAAAAACTCGACTAGTTACAAATCAGCCACTAAAGACCCCACTTCTCTATAAAAGAAGTCTCTTACATAAATGAACTACTAAAGGTCCTGTCACAGCATTCCTGTGCATATCAGGTCTGGGCTTTGACTTCTAAAAGTTGATTATGAAACTTTAAATGTAACCACCTTCTGTCATTGTGTTCTTGACAGTCTTATTGGTTTTCCAAAGAGCACACAGTAGGCCATGCTTATCTCTTTTATGATAAGGTTTGGATTGAGGAGGAATGTGAATGACACTGTCTGCCATGTATCAGAGACTTCTCTAACGTTCTGAGATTACACTCCCCAATGACTCCTACACTGTTGAGACTGAAGTTTTTTTTCTGTTGTTAGTATGTTATATTATGCATAAATGTTATGAATTAAATAGAAAAATAGTAAAGGTTGGTCAGATTGGCCTAAAACACTGTTTCTGTGATAATGTTTTATGTTATTTTAACTGAGCCCCACAAACGTAGACATCTTTCTACACTGTTAGAAATCTTTAATTTTGTCACTTTTAATAAGTACAGTGTAAGGGTTCAGGCCAGGACTGGCAATCTGCTAGGCTGGGTTAGCCACACCTGTGCTCTGGGGTAATCAGTTAGCCACACCTGTGCTCTGGGGTAATCAGTTAGCCACACCTGTGCTCTGGGGTAATCAGTTAGCCACTCCTGTGCTCTGGGGTAATCAGTTAGCAACACCAGTGCTCTGGGGTAATCAGTTAGCAACACCAGGCCACACCAGTGCTCTGGGGTAATCAGTTAGCCACACCTGTACTCTGGGGTAATCAGTTAGCCACACCAGGCCACACCAGTGCTCTGGGGTAATCAGTTAGCCACACCTGTGCTCTGGGGTAAACAGTTAGTCACACCTGTACTCTGTGGTAAACAGTTAGCAACACCTGTGCTCTGGGGTAAACAGTTAGCCACACCAGTGCTCTGGGGTAATCAGTTAGCCACACCTGTGCTCTGGGGTAAACAGTTAGCCACACCTGTGCTCTGGGCTAATCAGTTAGCCACACCTGTGCTCTGGGGTAATCAGTTAGCCACACCAGTGCTCTGGGGTAATCAGTTAGCCACACCAGTGGTCTGGGGTAATCAGTTAGCCACACCTGTGCTCTGGGGTAAACAGTTAGCCACACCTGTGCTCTGGGCTAATCAGTTAGCCACACCTGTGCTCTGGGGTAATCAGTTAGCCACACCAGTGCTCTGGGGTAATCAGTTAGCCACACCAGTGCTCTGGGGTAATCAGTTAGCCACACCTGTGCTCTGGGGTAAACAGTTAGCCACACCTGTGCTCTGGGGTAAACAGTTAGCCACACCTGTGCTCTGGGGTAATCAGTTAGCCACACCTGTGCTCTGGGGTAAACAGTTAGCCTCACCTGTGCTCTGGGGTAAACAGTTAGCCACACCTGTGCTCTGGGGTAAACAGTTAGCCACACCTGTGCTCTGGGGTAAACAGTTAGCCACACCTGTGCTCTGGGGTAATCAGTTAGGAACACCAGGCCACACCAGTGCTCTGGGGTAATCAGTTATCCACACCTGTGCTCTGGGGTAAACAGTTAGCCACACCTGTGCTCTGGGGTAAACAGTTAGTCACACCTGTACTCTGGGGTAAACAGTTAGCCACACCTGTGCTCTGGGGTAATCAGTTAGCAACACCAGTGCTCTGAGTTAATCAGTTAGCAACACCAGTGGTCTGGGGTATAAGTTAGCCACACCTGTGCTCTGGGGTAATCAGTTAGGAACACCAGGCCACACCAGTGCTCTGGGGTAATCAGTTAGCCACATCTGTGCTCTGGGGTAAACAGTTAGCCACACCTGTGCTCTGGGGTAAACAGTTAGTCACACCTGTACTCTGGGGTAAACAGTTAGCCACACCTGTGCTCTGGGGTAATCAGTTAGCAACACCAGTGCTCTGGGGTAATCAGTTAGCCACACCTGTGCTCTGGAGTAAACAGTTAGCAACACCAGTGCTCTGGGGTAATCTGTTAGCCACACCTGTGCTCCTTAAGAGTAGGTTAATCTCACAGGCTCCCTAGTGCTGTCGCTTGGATCTCTTTTTCTCTCTCACCCTGAAAGTTTTAGAAAAGCCTCCAAATTTTGATTTGTATCACAAGAATTTTAATTCATATAAAGATAACTTTAGTATTTTGTATATTTTCTTTTTTTTTTAAATCAGATTTCTTTCAGTAAAGGTTTGAGATATTTTTAAAATATATCTAAAGGTATTTTCAGCTATTTGTTCCCTGACAATCATAACTTTAGGCAAACTGACTTGCCTTCCAGAACAATTTTTTCATGTCTTCAGGCATTCGTCCTGGGTTGTTTCATAGTCTTGCAATTTATTTTTTAGTAATTAAGTGCTTTGTTCACTTTTATATTGCCAGAGCACCACAAAATGATAGTAATGAAGCTTCCATAGCATTACCAGAGCTGCACAAAATATACAAAAGGCAGAAGATATTTTCTCATATCAGGCCTGAACCTGATATTTCTCATATCAGGCATCTCATTTGTTGGATCTTAGTGCTGCCTCAAAAATCCATATATTATTGCTTATATACAGTGCTTAGAACAGCTGACTGTCACCACACTTTCCTCTTTATATTCACCTTCACTTCAACATCCTAAACCTTCTCATCTGTGCTTAAACTGATTTTAAAGTTTCATAAAACATCAAATCAGGTATCTTGGTTACTGTGCTTTGTAGTTAATTTGTTTCTTCTTTAAAGACTCCTGTTGGCTGATGAATTTTTCCCCTTGTTGAATTTTTCAAGTGTTCAGAAATGGCTGGTTTTCCCTGACACTGCCTACTCTTTAGATCATTTATTTCATTACTAATTGGAGTCACATGTAGCCTGGGAACATTGGAGTTGAATACATGTTTTTTCTTGCCTGTATAGGAAGTTTCAAAGGTTTGCTATTCTTTATTATAGAGATCCAAGAGAATATTTTACACAAAATGAAATGTTTAAAACTTCATTTTTCTGCAGTCTAAGACATTTGAAGATGGTCTTGTAATGCTTACCCGCATTTTAAGTTGGGCACATGCGCGTCACCATTTATAGTAAACAAGCCCGATGATGAGCATAACAACAAAACACTGTACTCATGCTGTCACTTTCCTTAGAGGAGTTTCGTAAACACACACATGCACACACATCCTCTCAGGTTTAAACCAGTTATTCTCCTCAGTTAAAACAGAGAATCCTTCACAGTCTACTGTCATAATATCTCGGGTGAAAGGAAGAGTGTTTCTAGATTAGTCCATAAATTAGAGACTACAATGAGAAAAAGTCCCATACAGATATTTGGCTTCTTGATCTCCACCATTGGTTGGTTTGGTGTGTGTTTCACGCTGGCAATGAACTACTGGAGGACTGCCTACATAGGTGGCCAAGGAGGTGCATGGATCATAAAGGCTGCGTGGTACTGGTCTACCCTCTGGAAGGACTGCTATATAGATGCCACTGATGTTTCCACTTGCAGAGACTATGATGTTCTGTGGGTTGTAAATCCAACTAATACAGCTGAACGGCGTAAGTTGACCTGATGACAATATGTATCACTTCAGTTAATTTTAAAACTAAGCAACCTGAATTTTACATGATTGCAAAGTTAGTTATAATTTTACAGACTGTGTAATCATGAGTAAAACCCCTTCAACCTAGCAAGGCAAGTAAACACATTTTGCCAAGCATAGCAGTCCTCTTGCTTATAAGAAATAGTTTTGTTACAAAAAGAAACTCATATAACTACTAATCGTCACCAGGGGCTGTTTTGCCTAAAGTTATACTTAAGAGCCAGATGGTGCTGAAAGACAAAGATTATCATTAACTTCATTAGTTTTGAGGATATAGTGCCTTTTCAGTGCTCAGGAGTGAAAATATGAAAATGTTAAACAACAAACATGGGGCATTGAACAAGACATACTTTCTTATCATATAGAAACCTGTAACAGCAATCTTCTTTGTACACGACACAAATGCTTAAATCAGTATATGCTAGAATAGCATAGCATTAAAACAGGCTGAGATAAGATTTTGGATTATTTCATTTTCCCAAGAGGGCTTAGTTTGTAAAAAAAAGATCTTGAAAATTGAGACCCTGTTCTCTGAAGTTGCTTGGTTATCTGACGAATTACTTTGGTTACTTTGATTTGAAATGTTACTTTGGTTTGAAACAAAATAATAAGAATTAAAGAGCAGAATATAATTTTATTACCTCATTTTATTACCTCACTTTTATTGCCTCAATTTTTCAGGATATTAGCCTATTCTTTACAATTGTCCCATTATTCACTGCAAACATAAATTTGTATATAGAATAGTCTGTGGAAGGTTGAAGGTGGCATTATACCAGGATAAACCAAACTGAGATATTAAATTATGGTATCTATACCAGTTAAATCAAATTCACATAACTTGGCAACCACTGAATGGAGATATGATCCCAACGAGCTCAAAACCCAGCTAAAATCCTCAAACCCAAAAACTGCTTAAAGCCCCAACAATCACCATAAGAAGCTCTCTGAGTTGAGATTTTATGCAGTAAGCGCAAATGCAGATGGTATTTACATTATTATGAACAAATTATGCGGTGACTTCTGCCATGTGGAATGGTTGGGGCATTGTCATTCTAGAAGCGACAACTCCTAAAGGACAGAAATAGGAAATAATAAGGTACATTATTAAAAATATTGCTTTTCATATGATATTTTTCATTTTTTATTTATTTTTCTCTTAAAATCGTCGTTATTGTGGTGACTGTTGTCAGCCAGGGGAGTCTTGGTTCCTCTCAAGGTTTCTTCCTCATGCTCCAGAGGGAGTTTTTCCTTGGCACTGTTGCACTTGGCTTGATCACTTGATACTTGGACTTGGACATTTGTAAAGCTGCTTTGTGACAACATCTGTTGTAAAAAGCACTACATGAATACATTTTGATTTGATTTGATTATTAACTGACTTCAAAAAAGCAACATTTATAACGCCTGGATTTCTCATTTGTCATATATTTCTATTATTTTGACATTTACCACTAATTCCTGTAAGTGGCATAACTTCTAAATAGCTTTCTGTATTTCTGAATAGGCTATGTTCAGGCGGTGCGAGGTCTGTTGCTGTTTGGGATGGCCACTGGCTTTTTTGCTGCCATACTATGCTTTATTGGGATGGACTGTACAAACATCGGTGGAAATGAGAGAACCAATGATAAAATTTTACTGACAGGAGCTGTTTTTCATTTTCTTGGCGGTATGAAACTTATACTTTTGAAAATGGAAATGATACTTTTCTAAATAATTTTGATTGCCTTCAATCAAAAAAAAAATCATGCTGTATTTTTCTTCCAAAGGTATGGCTGATGCTGCTGGTTATTGCTTATTCACAGCTAGACTTGGAAAAGCAACATTTGCGCGTCTGGCTGGAAGAGGTGTCGTAAGGTATAGTGTATATAAGTGTTTATAGTGTTTTGTTTGTTTGTTTTTATATGGTTTACATAGAAGCTGATATATTTATTGTGTTTATTATGAAATGAGTAGTATGCAGTCACTTAATAAATTTAAGCCTTTATGAACAAATTTCCAGCTGCAGTCAGCACATGAAACTTAGCCTTATATACTGTACATATATACTGAGTTTTCCCGATGAAGCATATCATACACGTCTTGATGTAAAAGTTGGTGCCAGGCCGAGGCCCCCTCCGTCCACCAGAGGGAGGCCTCGAGTCAGGCACACCACTAATCAGACTTAACGCCCAACAGCTGGGCTAGACCTTATATAAGCCCAGTGACCCAACAGCTCATTGCTGGGTCTTTGCCAAAGTTCTAAGCAAAGTGCCTAGACGGTAACTTTGGTTATTGGAGTCTGTGTTTTTACGCATCCCCTCTCCAGTTTTCCTCCTCAAATCTGTCGCTCTCCCAAAACTCCCCTTAGCCATTACAGTTCCTTCCTGTTTTCATTTGGAAAGTTTTAGTTTGGTTTTCCCCAGTGCATTGGGACTGCCAGTCTTCCTGTGGCATCCTTGGTTCTCCCTTTTCCTATGCTCAGCGTGGTGTGTAGTTTTGTCCTCCGTTTCTTTGAAGAGCGATATACGTGCAGGTAGTTTTATAGCTGCTGCAGTCTAGTGGGTATCTTGTTTATATTCCAAAAGAGCAGCTGGAGTTCACTCCCCACCTTTTGGTTATTTACTTTTCTTGTTTTACCAGTTCTACAATCTAACTGTTTCACACACGGCTCACCATCATTAGAGTGTGGTTGCTCACCCAGTACACTGTTGGTGTCATCACCTATCTGACCTGGGTTTGAGCCCATGTTACAGAAAGACAGAGCCATGGACCCAGCTCAACAGTTGGATCTAGAACAGGTAAAGGTGGCTCTGGCCAATCAGGGGGTGACTGTTGGTTGACATGAGCAGGCCCTGCAACAGATCACTTCTCAGTTGCAGGCTCTGATGGACCTCCTGATATGAACACCAGTGCCTTCAGCTGCCGCTAGTCAGGAGGCAGCTGGGGCTGTGGCAGAGCCAGCCCAAATCCTGCCTACCTTGTGCTCAGAGCCGTTGCTCTCTGCTCCTGAGTTCTATGTTGGTGAGGTTGTAGGGGGTACCTCCTTCAATGCTCACTGGCTTTCGAATAGCAGCTCTCTTGGTTCCCCACTGAGTGAGCAAAGGTGGTGTACATCTCCCTTCTGACTGGGTGGGCTGTGGCAGGATTTGCTGCTGCCATCAAACGGACTTCTTACCATCCAGTCGCTGGAGCGACCATCCAGAGCTTTCCATCAGGGGAAAAGAGTGTTGGCTGACTACGCTATGGAATTCCATGCTGGTGGCCGAGAGTGGATAGAACCCCACAGTGCTGATGGCTGCTTTCCATCAGGGCCTCGGTGAGAAGCTTAGACGAACTGGTCCACTGAGATATTCCCGCCTCTCTCGAGCGATCTGGTACTGCGAATTGACATTTGCATACAGGAGAGGCACAGGGACCAGAGATTAGTCGAGGCTCTCGTGGAGCTCCACGTGCCTGACGAGCAGGGGGAGTCCAGATCCAAACCAATGTAGCTTGGACATGCCTGCCTTTCCCAAAGTGAGCGGGAGGGGAGGTGTCTGTACTACGGAAGCTCGGGTCATCTTTGCTCAGCTTGACCTGAGATCTGGGGAAAAGACAATGTCCGTCAGGAGAGGGAGGACCTCTGATGGACTCAATCAGTCCTCCCCGAGCTCAAGGGTTGTTCCTCAGTACCACAATTGCTTGGGGAATATCTGAAACGCATCTCCAGGCATTTGTGGACTTGGGAGCGGCGGGCAACTTTCTCGTTGGCCCTGCCACTGGTCCCACTGGATGAACCCCTACCCATTGCCACCATCAATGGTCGGTCCCTTGAGCCAGAGGTTGTTGGTCATCAGACTCGTCCAGTCACATTGCAAGTTGTCCCACACACTGAACAGATTGCGCTCCTGGGCTCCAGTCCCCCTAGAGGCCGCTTATTCTCCCTTTTGGGGCCCGAACTTCAGGCAATGGACGAATATATACAGGAATCCTTGGCCCTAGTTGTTCATCTGGCCGTCTACTTCCCAGGCTGGCGTGGAAGAAAGACGGTGGAATATGTCCCTGTATAGACTACCAGGGCCTTAACAAAATAACCAAGGACCACTATCCATTGCCCCTCATGACATCAGCATTTGAGATACTGCAGCAGGCCTCCCTTTCTACTAAACTGGACCTGTGCAGTGCCTACAACTTGGTGAGAATCTGGGAGGGAGATGAGTGGAAGATGGAGTTCATCACCCCCTCTGGGCACTACGAATACCTCGTCATGCCGTTTGGGTTGATGAATGCACCTGCCATCTTCCAACGGTACATCAATGAGGTCTTAAGGGAAGCTCTTGACAGGTACGTGTTCATCTACTTGGATGACATGTTGATCTACAGTCAAATGGTAGAAGAACCACCTGCTCGAGAACCACCTCTTCGTGAAGCTGGAGAAGTCCACATTCCATACACAAACCATCTTTTTGGGATTTGTCATCTCCCACAACGTTATGCATGGATCCAGCCAAGTTGCGGGCTGTGAAGAACTGGCCTAGACCCACCTCGGTGCGTCTGGTCCAATGCTTCTTGGGCTTCACGAACTTTTACCGCAGGTTCATGAAGACCTTTAGCACAGTTGCAGCCCTACTGACCGCGTTGACCAGGAAGGCATCTGGTCGGTTCTGTTGGTCCACCGAAGCCCAGCAGGCGTTCGAAGAACTAAAGCACCATCCAATCACAGCTCCTATTCTTTGGCTCCCTGATGCAGAGCTTCCATTTATCATTGAGGTGGATGCATCTGAGGTGGGTGTTGGTGTGGTTCTGTCCCAGCGATCAGGAGAGGACAAAACTGCATCCCTGCTCCTACTTCTCTCGGCGTCTGTCCCCGGCAGAAGGCAATTACGACATCAGCAACCGTGAATTTCTGGCATTCAAGCTTGCGCTCAAGGAGTGGACACACTGGCAAGAAGGGGCAAAACACCCCTTCCTGGTCTGGATGGACCACAAGAACTTGGCTTGCACACAGCAGGCCAGATGGGGACTGTTCTTTACCCGGATTGATTTTACTTTATTATACCGGCCAGGCACCCTAAACCCTATCAACCAGTGAGAATCCTGGCTGCCTTCTGCTCCACCCTCGACTGTTATCCCAAGGGCCCACATCGTGGCACCAATCCAGTGGGGGGTTGAGAAGGCAGTACATCAGGCTCTTGTGGCAGAACTGGACCCAGGTGGAGGCCCACCGTGATGGCTGTATGCATGTAAGGTGGTTAGTGCTCAGGTCCTTGAGTAGGGAAATGCATCCCCCTTTTCGGCACACCCAGGAGTCACACGGACGCTTGAGTTTCTCTGTCGGTGGTTTTGGTGGCCATGCATGGAACCCAACACCCGAGCATTTGTGAACTCCTGTTGCACTTGCGTTCAGTGCAAGGACCCCAGGACAAGGCCCGTTGGTCTGTTGCACCCACTGGCTATGCCTTCGCATCCTAGGTCTCACCTGTTGTTCAAATTTATTACAGGGCTGCCTCCATCAAGGGGCAACACCTGTGATTTTTGGTGGTTGTGGACAGGTTCTCCAAGGCAGGCCGCTTCTTTGCACTGCCAAAACTGCCATCTGCAAAGGAGACAGCCAAGTTATTGTTTAGCCTGGTGGTCTGTCTTCATGGGGGGCCTTCTGTCGGTTGTTGAGGGCAGAAGCCAGCTTGTCTCCACTTGGAGTGCACACCCTCCGCTCTCTAGCCTCTTCCTGTCCATCCTCTTGGTCTGAGCACCTATTAAGGGTGGCATTTGCCCACAACACCTTGTGGCAGTCCTCCTGCGAGTGCCAGTACAGGTATGCTCCACCCATGTTTCCCAACCAAGATGCCGACATGGGTGTTTAGTCTGCTTAGACAGTCAGGCGCTGCCGCTTAGCCTGGCAAAGGGCACGCAGGGCTTGTTAATCTGCCGCTGTTGCTCAAAAACATTACGCTGACAAGCGACGGCGACCTACGGCGATTTTTATCGACCTGGACAGCGGGTTTGGCTATCAGCCAAGGACCTGCGTTAGCGTGGGAATCCCCACAAACTTGCTCCTCGCTACATTGGGCCATTCAAGATCCTTCGCTGCATAAACCCTGTCTCTTATTGCCCTGCCCTTCCCCCATCGTCAAGGGTCCACCCCGCTTTCCATGTGTCTTGCCCGTATTGTGTTCGGTGGGCCCCTCCAACCTACCGGGTCCACACATAGTGGACGGGGCACCAGCATGCATGGTCAAGCATCTCTTGGACGTCGGCCGGGTTCGTGGTGGAGTCCAGTATCTGGTGGACTGGGAGGGATACAGGCCCAAAGAGCAGTCCTGGGTCCCCTCCTGTCACATCCTGGACCATGGCCTCATTCGGCAGGATCGTGTGGCTGGCCTTGGGATGTCAAGAGCCGCCTCTTCTGGGGGAGGTCCTGTAAGGGTCTGTGCCAGGTCGAGGTTGACTCAGGCATACCACTAATCAGGCTTAACGCCCACCAGCTGGGTTAGACCTATATAAGCCCAGTGACCCAGTCACTCAGTGCTGGGGCTCTGGCAAAGTTCTGAGCCAAGCTCCTAGCCAATATCTGTTTCGCACACGGCTCACCATCACTAGAGTGTGGTTGCTCACCCAGTAGGCTGTTGGTGTCATCACCTATCTGACCTGGGTTTGAGCCCATGTTACAGTTGGACTGATGGCAGAAAAATCAAGGCAACTAGGTTTTTTACCAAACATGTGCCTTGAGTGAAACTACTGAACAAGGAAAGAGTGTACATGATCAGAGTACAACTTACAACCTGTTCAAGAAGGAGATATTACTCATTTTTCCACAATATCATGCAGTTTCAATAAAGCACTATTAATCACTTCAACAAGATATCACACAGTCAGTGGTTTGTATCGGCTGCAGGACAGTGTAGATTCCCAAATGGTTGATATGGTGCTTACCATACGATGAGAACTTGGCCAACTGTCTTTGTCTAGGGGTGATAGTCATCTGACCCACATGTAAATCCTGAAGCCTAAAAACATGATTTGCCTCTGCACTGCTTCATTCACTGGGTAAAACATTTGATTGAGAAGGTATTTATTTAAATTCTACACATGTTTTAATAAAGGAAAATTTGACATTTACACTGCTTAGTTATGTGTAATCCCCTTCCCTTGCAATCAAGATGAAACTGCAACTTGTATACTGGACTGTATATAATTGAGTCATTGCAATAATTCTAAATTGCACAAACCTTTTTATCTTGTATAAAAATAACCTAATTTGGGAATTTGTATGTTCATTTTAAAAATAGAAATACTAATATATGAATGTTTGAAGTGTATCTTATGACACACATTTTCCCTAGTTGGATTGCTTGCAACATCAGCATGGTTAAAATTTGTGTTTGCTAAATTAGATACATTACTGTCTCATTTAGCAATAGTGAACAATAAATTCTATACAGTAAAGAAATTAACCACATCTCTACACCACATCAGTATTTAAAAAATCTGACTCATAAAATTACTTAATTTTATTTTAATGTTATATTTTCATAAAGAAAAATAAGTGCTATTTTTAATGCAAACATTAACATTTTTAATTAAGTGATGCATCAGACATAATAACCCATATCTGACTTGTCACAACAGATTTGCAATTGCCAGTAAAACACTAGTATCATAGATACAATAGCTACTGTAAAATTTATTCAGCACTTAATGTTTGATAGTTTCTGCCTGTCAGCTACTTAAAGTTAAAAGAGCCAAATATACACAATTTGTGACACATACAAAAGTAGAAATGAAAACAAACTTGTGTAACAAGTTTTTTGCAGAAAATTAAATCATATATAATGAATTTTTGCTGCTGAGCAGAAAAATCTAATGTCTTCACCAGTTTTTATCACTTGCAATTTGTGCAGAAAGTCATTGGAAAAGTAACTAGTGAATAACTAAATGAGCATGAATAATTTAGTAAAGGGAATTTGGAACAATAAATAAGTGCAGGGACTCAAGCCCAATCAAGTCATTCTTGGGAGCTAGAGGCATGATAATGCAGGACTTTATTAGTACCATTATGATTTAAAAACCTAACATTATTAATACCAAATATATTTACAAGACCTTTTATAACCATTTATGAATGACTGGCACTAATATCTTAAAATATACATAGTTAAATTAATTTAGCTGGCCGTGCTGGTATTTCATTTAGTTCACTGTGTGTTCACATAGAATACCTTATATGTATTAAGAAAGGCAAAGACCAAAAATATATATCTATGCTACAAACCATGGTGGGAAGAAAGACCATTTCTTTTGTGTGTGTGTGTGTGTTGTCTTTTATTTCAGATATGAAATAGGTTCTCCAATATATCTTGGCTTGGTTGGAAGTTTTTGCATAATCATGGGCTCTATTTTCTATGCTGTGTCAGTCTACAGATTCTTTTTACCAAACAGGTAAATGTTATACATTCTATGTACAAATCCCACTATTACAAATATTTTAGTTATGACATCAACAGAAGTTAGAAATAAGTTAAATTTTAATAATATATACAGAAAGTAAGATAAAACACGTGTGTGTGTGTGTGTGTGTGTGTGTGTGTGTGTGTGTGTGCGCAGAGAATTGGATGTGCCAGGACCAAGAAAGGACATGGCCCCTCAGATTTATGTTCCACTGACGAAAAATGAAACATTATTCAAAGGAGAAAACAATGCAGCAACTCAGTCCAGGCCCTCGAGTCTCTCAAGCATCCAAGCGTCTGGAACGTCTCGAAGTACAGAAACATCAGACAGAGATGCTTTTGTTTGAACTTATCAGTATTTCCAACTGTAAATAATGGTGCAGTGTTGCCACCCGCTACTTTTTAATAAACCCTAAAAACACGCTACTTCATATTTTACTATATATTTGTGTAATTATTAAATACAACTAGACATTATTCACTCATATGCAACAAGACAACAAACAAGCCAACTTACAAAATACATGTTTTGGCAGTGACCAAGAAGTTAAACTTTGGTATTTCATGGTCAGGAAATGACTGTGTGTTTTTGTGTGGGTTTTTGGGTTTTTTGTTTTGTTTTTTCCCCCCAGTGGTACTGCCTGATTGCACCTTTTCAAAATATGGTTCTCATAATTGTTGTTCATATTTTTAAGGCAAAGGTACTCAAAACCAACTATAAAATCCAACTTTGTCCTGGATTCTGTGCTTATTGTTAATTAATGCAACCAGAGATTTTCAATGAAAGACCGAGATGAAGTATATAAATAGATTCAATTTATTAAACACAGGCAATAAGTTGCACAGGCCTGAAAGAAAGCAAGCAAGCAAGCAACGTTTTATTTATATAGCACTTTCTACAATAGTGTTGCCACAAAGCAGCTTTATATATGACTGGGCCTAAGCCCCAGTAGAGCAAGCCAAAGGCGACAATGGTGAGAAACAACTCTCTAAGGCTGAGGGGAATAAACCTCAAAAGTAACTAAGACTCATAAAGGGGAGGCCGTACTCCTCTGGCTGACAACAGAGTATTCAGCTTAAAGAAAAGGGCAATTTAGGTTTAAATTAATTAACAGCTGGACCCACTGCCACTGAACACCCCCGTGCCTCTGGACCTACCGGATTAGTCGCCAGACACCACCATGCCTTCAGACCTGCCTCCTGTCTCATCTGCTTTGTGTTCCCCACCCCGTCTGTGACTCCTGATTTCATCAATGGACCCTTGTATTTAATTATATTTCCGCTGGCTATTATAAAAGCAAAAGAAGAAGAAAAAAAACATTGTTGGGTTTAGACACTAAAACATTTAGGACACTAGATGTCAGTATAATACCTGTTTTATAATGTGAAGAAGAACTATTGGAAAATGACTCCTTTGTTATATTGCTCCTTGAAATTATATTGTTCCTTTAAAAGGATGGGATGGGTAAAAGAGCATCAATCTTTTGCATTCCCTTTCATAGAGGTTTTGCATTTCCTCACAAATACACTATATTGCCAAAAGTGTTCACTCACCCATCCAAATAACTGAATTCAGGTGTTCCAATCACTTCTTCTATGGCCACAGGTGTATAAAACCAGGCCCCCGGGCATGCAGACTGCTTCTACAAACATTTGTAAAATAATGGCTCACTCTCAGGAGCTCAGTGAATTCCAGTATGGTACCATGATAGGATGCCACCTGTGCAACAAGTCCAGTCGTGAAATTTCCTCACTACTAAATATTCCACAGTCAACTGTCAGTGGTATTATAACAAAGTTGAACCAATTGGGAACAACAGCAATTCAGCCACGATGTGGTAGGCCACGTAAAATGACTGAGCAGGGTCAGCGGATGCTGAGGCGCATGGTGCGCAGAGGTCGCCAATTTTCTGCAGTCAATCTCAACAGACCTCCAAACTTCAGATTAGCCCAAGAACAGTGGGTAGAGAGCATCATGGAATTGGTTTCCATAGCCAAGCAGCTGCATCCAAGTCTTGCGTCACCAAGCGCAATGCAACGCGTCGGATGCTGTGGTGTAAAGCACGCTGCCAATGGACTCTAGAGCAATGGAGACATGTTCTCTGGAGTGACGAATCACGCTTCTCCGTCTGGCAATCTGATGGACGAGTCTGGGTTTGGCGGTTGCCAGGAGGACGGTACTTGTCTGACCGCATTGTGCCAAGTGTATTATAGTGTATTTTTCTACAGACTTCAACTCTCATGATCCTCTGAACAGCTTCATTAGAGCCAGTCCCCCCCAATAAATATATTCACAAGTTTCCATTACATTACCTATTCCAACACTCCCTTTCCGTTTTATCAGGAACACCGATCACATAGGTAGGTAGGTCAGACATCTGTATATCTATAAACTCCCCTTTGTCAGTCAATGGAAAAGGCATTTACAATAACTGGAAAAGAGAGAAATTTAAACCTTTTAGCTTACCAGTTTTTATTTTAAAATGAGTCTACTTATTTTTTTAAAGTATATTGTCTTTATCCACAACTTGTTCAAAGTTCCCTAAAACCAGTATTTATTTGATTGTATATCATGTATATTTTTAGAGCTCTTTTATCCAACTATAATTAGGTTTAAGTTACTTTTAATTAATGGCGATTTTTTTTTTTTTTTTTTTTTTTTTTTTTTTTTACAGAAACATTAAAATATAGATAAGGGAGACTTACTCTATTGGTCTCAACTGATTAAACTTAAAATCTTACCTTTAGTCAGGAATTAAATAAAACCATTCACTACATCCATAACACACACACACTGGTCTTATTCTTTATTCTACATATACAGACTGTGCCACATTCACCAGTAAAAACACTAAAAAAAAAAAAAAAAACCAAACTGGCCCCTGGAAAGGGGCTCTGCACTCCCAGAGCAGCGGCCAGCAGCTGCAGTTCTTGGTGGATTGGGAGGGGTATGGATTGAAAGAGTGGAGATGGGTGCCTGTGTCACACATTCTGGATCTCACCCCCATGACCTCATGGCGTATCTCTCTCAGCCTGCTCCCCGCCTGTCAGGCAGGCCACATTCCCAGAGGTGGTATGATCCTTGGTGGGGGTGGGGGTCTGTCATAGTGCACTGGTCACCCAGCCAGAGGCAAACTCCCATTTTCTCTCACACACACACCGCACCCATCTCATTCCCAATCAGCTGAATATTGATCACTAATCACTTGCAACTGTTCCTTGTTTGTTTCACATTATATAGCCCACAGGCACCTACCTCCAGTGCTGCGTATTTCACGCGACTACAAGCAGTCTGTTCTCATTCAAGCTTGCGGCTACCGATTCCACGCTTCTAGTGACTACTGCTAGCACTTTTGCTTCTGCTTTCTTTTGTTTTATTTTGCACACTTGAAACTGCTGCGATCTTAAGTTTACCTTATAAGGACATAAAGAAAGAAACCCCTTCACAATACTCAAGTCTCACTCTGTCCCTGCCACCACCATTAACTAGCAGTTAACTAGCTCATCTAGTATGGGTGCCAGATGATCTCAAGATTTGTCCTCTGGGCCACGCTTTTAAAAATACTGATGAGCGCTAGTCAAAGCACAGCATAAGCGCATGCATTTTATATCTCAAATTGAGCTAATGGTTATTTCCACAGTCAACAACTATTACTGGGTTTTGTAGACGTATCTATATGCTATTCATAGAGGTTCCTAACCCAGGTCCTGAAGTACCTCAGCCCTGCACATGTTGTTGTTTTCTCTGCTTCCAACATACATGATCCAACTCATCAGCTAACAAGGCATTCCTGAGTTGAGTGTTACAAACAGGAAACCACTAAATACACCTGAAGATGGATAAGATGGTCCAAGGAAAATCCTTGATCATTCCATTCACTAAATCTGAAGCCAGTGTCCCACTCATCAAGATTGAGGTAGGCCTGGACACAGAGGAGAGCATCATCCTTGCTGATGGTCAAGGAAATGTGCTTGTCGATACTGCAGACACTGGTTGGTTGCACAGTACAAATCTGTTTACATAAACAACCCATTTTAAACTTTGCATGGTTATGGTCTAAACTGTGCCTTCCAGACACTGTGATAGCCTGAACAACAATTGTGGGAAATGTTATCTTATGTTTTGAGTTTGCATGGTTTTGGCAATGTTTTGACACTTGTGTATCAAAGTCAAATTTATTTACATCGCATTTTTTACATCACATGTTGTCACAAAGCAGCTTTATTGGTCCAGATTCCTGATGAGCAAGCCAAAGGTGACAGCAAGGTAATAATCCCTGTGTGGGATTAAGGAAGAAACCAAGACTCAGGAGGGAACCCATCCTCCATTGGGCAGCTCGGCTAGTTTTCAGTCCACACTTACTACATTATTTTTAGTAGTAAAGTAAAAATAGCCACTTCGATGTATATTTGGGAGCCTCAGTTACTCCAGTAGGTTGGGGCATGGGGGGTCTGATATGGCAGCAGCAGTACATCTACAGTTGGGACCGGAACATTTTCTTAGATGCTTTGTCTCAGATAAGCAGGTCTAGTCCAGTATTGGCATCATCTCTGCAGTAGCACAGCCTTTAGCCTAGATTTAAAATCGGAAGTGTGTCTGAGTCTCAGATTAAAGCTTGAAGACACCCATAACTGAGGGGCTTTATAGGAGAAGGCTCTCTCCCCAGCAGTAATCTTTCTCATTCTAGGAACGAAGAGAAATCCTGCATTTTAAGTGTAGTAGGTGAGGTGGATATATTATAATGTCATGCTCAAACTGTGTTTGCGAATTTGACATTTACACTCGAGTGGGATATTTACAAATGCAAAATGGTAACATGCGCAGTTTTTTTTTTCACCTTGTTTTTGTGCCTCTTAGTTTTGGCATGAAAGTGATGTCATACTACCAGCTGTGCTAGTGGAAATGAGACCAGCACCGGTCCATGAGGTGCTTCAAAAGGAAAGGCCTGGCTTTAAAATGGGTCCAATTTTCTATATATCTCTCACATTGTTTTCTGAACACCATTTAGACATCCAGTACTTAAGCGCAAAGAACCTGCTGTAGTTTTTGGTATGGGGCCAGAGCATATTACAGCATATGACCTTATCCCCACTAATTCACACCTCTTCAACATTATTCTTGGTAATCTCTGACTGTCTGAACCCAACATGAATGGTGGCGACGTGCGTAATAATCTTGGAAATTGTACGTTTAGCCAGCACCTTGATATTTGCCCTGATGTTGTTGTGTGGTCTAGCCCCTAGAATACATTTATCTGTGGCTACTGGTGTTTATACAGGGGTCGCTAGTCTCCTAAAAACAGAGCTCTCTTAACAAGCCGGTCAGCTGGTGTTTCGCTGAGTGATGTAAAACTGTTGGACACGAGAACCTGAAGGGAATGATGCTCAGCCCTGCAGCTCTTCTGACAGATAAATTCATCACTAATAACGGAGGAAGAGGAGGAAAAGTAGCCAAACATGCTACACTCGACACCAGCAAAAAAAGATGAGTCAGAAGCCATGGTGAAATGAATATACAAGCTATGGGGGCACTTATCTTCCGTTGGTTGTGTTGGAAAGTTTTTAATGATAGAATACTCTCTGATGTCTAGTAGAGGGTGCCGGTTTCGGAATCCTTCTGACTTATGTTCTTAATGCCTTTGAAATTATACTAATTTTACAGGTTCTCTGCCAGTTCCACTTACTTGAAGCAAAGTTCAAGGCAGATATTTGCTGTTAAAGACGTCCATGAGCAGATTGGGAGGAGAAATAAGAGGAAAATGGGGTAAATGGATCATTCTTGTGCTATTATTTCATAATGCACTTCAAATGACAGTAAATCATCTGCAGCATATCATGAGTTGATGTTTAGGTTGATAGGTTGGCAACCTATCACAATTGTATTTAATTCCTGATTACACCCATCTTAAGAATCATGTTTTCTGGATATGGACCATGAAGGAAAAATAAATTAATATGACGGGGAAAAATAACGGATAAATATAAATAGCATTTGCATCGTGTTCATCACACACAAACATGTTTTACTTAAGTCCCAAGACATTTCTCTTCCCTCTTACTCTACATGGCCAACTTCAAGCTACAAAGAAGATGAGGCAGGACTCAGTTCTTGTTGGCAGCATAGACTTTCCCAGCTGTTGCACAAAACTTAGAGAGAAAACCAGGCACAGTGCATCTATCATGAGGAAAGAGACTGAGGTGTTGAGAGCCTCATTCATGTGCCCTCTGTTCAGGAATGAGCTCCTACCACATCACGCTGAATTCACATTGAAGTATGTTGTTTAGGTTGCATTCTCCATTTGGCTGCAGGGAAATGTATTTTTATTATCATTGCAAAACATCCTGCCTAATGAACTTTGTTCCACTTACATATCAGTGTACATTTGAAATCAAGAAGCTCATAGGCACAAAAACAGTCATCAATTGGTCAAAGGGGATGTTAAATACCAGTTTGTAAAAAGGCTATATTTGATGTGACAGCTAGCATGGAATCTCCCATGTTGGCCAAATGCCGTTGAAGCCGCATAGTTTGCAAACAGTGCAGTGGCCACCAAAGTGGTAAAAAAAACAAAAACACTTCAGGATGATGGGCAGTTTAACCAGTGTGTATTAGAATACATTTGTCTGTGTTACTGGAATATTTTTGTCTAGGGAGGAGTGGAGATGTAAGGGGGAAGGTATGCAGAGAAGGAAGGTCTTGATCCCTTTGAGAGGAAACCAGACGTCAATAGCCTCTTACTAAGTGATTAAAACAGACTCAAGTCTGGGGGGGGGGTAGTTTTGTTTTGTTTTCTTATCTTTAGTGTGTGATCGGATTTTGCTCAGCACAACCTTTTGCCTTTGATCAAGCAAACCCGTCTACTTTTGTTGATTGACGGTGAAGTTTTATTGTGGGGAAAGCAAATAATCATTCCAGAATCATGAGCAAAAGTCAGAACAGCTTACAGAGCAAATGATACCAGGACCGCTGCGTCTGAAAGTCCTTCTCACAAAGGCCTCTGGCTCTAGGACAAAGCCAGCACTGGAAATCCATTCCAGCAGGCCAAGCAAAGCCAGATCTTTCTCCATCAGCCTACGTTCCTCTTGCAGGCTGAGCCTGCAATGTAACAGTAACCAGACTCTCCCAGTACCATCCAGACGGTTTGACATGGTTGAAAGCAACATTTTGTAAGGACAGACATTTCCCTTTTATGTAACCAGTTGGTATCAGTTTTTAATTTGACTGTTTATGCATCAAAATTTGGATCAGTTAACTCCTTCCTTTCCATCTGCTAAGTAGCCTGCTCCGACCTGGTTAGCTCCTCTACCACATGACTGTGATAATAATCTTTTACTTATTGGATTCCTTTTTTTACTTTGTTTTTGCTACAGCTTCAAATTAGTGAATTCTACACCTCTGGTCATTTATCAACAGTTCTCAAAATCCCTTATGCAATTTTTTATTCTTTCTTTACCTATGGTTATTCAATAAACATACTTAGTGGCAACACTAGTGATTTGAGTGTTATTTTAATTTTGGGTAGACAAGAAATAATCATGTTGTCAATCTTTTACGAGTTGAGATTTTATTGACCAAACCTTGAATTAAATAATAATTTAAATTAATAAAGTTTCCATGCTTATTAGGTGGTGCTGTAATTACTCTTCTCTATTTTGATGGTCAAACAATTGAGGTGTTCATATCACTTCACATAAAGTTAGAACAATTTGTGAAATGTAAGATCTGTAATGTCTTCTGGTGAAGATAACACGATCAGTCAAACACTGTTGGAACTGACTAGTGTGTCTGATATCAGTAAGGCTATAGATAGCTGGTAGGTCAAAGTAAAGTGACTTTCTGTCCTACTCCTGTGTGGGAGTAGAATGGATCAGAGCTGTTTTAACAGTGCCAAACACTGATGTCAACAAAAAACACCACCCATTTCTTGCTGATGGTTATGCAGCTGTTCCTGGTAGAAGGTCCTCCAGTTATCCTTGTACTGCAACCATCTTGTGCCAGAAGATTGGGAATGTCTTTCCCTAACAAATATATATATGAATGTACACATGTATGTATATGTGCACACATGTATACGTATGTATAAATAATAGATGGTGTACAAAGCCAAACAGCATTTATTCACATTGTTCTCAGGACATTGAATTTTTGACAGTTAAATGCAGTCCCTTTCACCTTCCAAGGGAATTTTCTATCATAGTAATCATTGCTGATGCAGACACAAAGGCAGCCCTAAATGTTCTCTACAGCGCTGTTAATGACTGGTAGTCTACCTGTTCTTAGGCAGTGTTTTTATTGTTGCTGGGGACTTTAACCAAGCAAACATGCAGAAAGTTTTGCCTCATTTCTACTAACATGGACTTTGTGACAAGGGGAGTCAATCTATGGATTATGTTTACACAAGCATCAAAGGAGCACTTAAAGTATCCCCTCACCCCCACCATGGCTCTTCTGACCACAGATCTGTGATGTTAACATCAGCATACAGATCTGTTCTCACAGGAACTAAACCTTCCATAAGAAGTGTAAGGATCTGGGTGGAGGGAGCCATGTCAGCTGCACCAACTGCACTGACTAGTCTGTATTCAAAGATGCTGCTACCACCAAAGATCAAATCACAGATGGCAATGAGTATGCTGAGGTGGAAATCAGCCTATGCATACCCCAAGCTACATCAATGGGAATTCATCTGAGATTGTAGAGAACACAAAGCTCATAGGGGTTTATATTATGGACCAACTGACTTGGTCTTTGCACACTTCCTCTCTGACTAAAAAGCTCACTAGTGCATGTATGTCTTGCGGCGGTTGGTGAGGACCCAGCTCAGACCTCCCATCCTCATTGCTTTCTATAGAGGCAAAATAGAGAGTGTTTTAATTAACAAAATCCCACTCTGGTATGTGAATTGCAACTCCTCTGTAAGAGTGGTGAGGGCAGCAGGAAATATCACTGGGGCCACACTCACATCTACTGAGGTTCCTAAAAACACCTCTTGCTGAAAACCAGGAAAATTGTTTTAGATCTTATATACTTATACATTTACTAATTTATCATTTATTATATATTTATTTTCTATTAGTTTTTTTAATGTATAATAATGGATCTTATTTTATCCTTGGTTGAGCTCAGTGCACATAATGTGGTTCTACTATGCACCTTTGTGTATGGCTGAAAAACAATAAAGTGAATCTTGAATCTTGGAAAAAGCATAATGTTCTTCATACTTGATTTAACATTAATTTCAACTTCTGCATAATAATTAAACATCATTCCTTAATAACTAAAGCAACGGTCCACACAATATCAAAACTGTAAGCAGTGCAAATTAGCAATGTCTTTATTAATGATAATTAATAAATAACAATTTAAGGTGGACATTAAATTGTCATTTTGTCAATGAATGTACCATTACCACTATTATAAGGTCACTGTATGATGTAGTGATAACTTGGTAGAGTGTTCTGTTCTAGAAATGTAATCTGGTTCTGAGGTGGTGATGCACAGACTTCAATATGATCAAGTTGCAGTAGGATGTTCATGGACAATTTACACACCTGAACTACTCTGGGCATTTCATGCCTGCACAATCCTGTGTAATTCAAGCTGTCTGATCAGACAAGTAAGGCTGGACACGTGATATCTTGACAGCTCATCTATAACTAGAGACTCCTAGTCTGTCATCTGTATGAGTCCAATCTTAATGGAATAATTAACCTGCTGATTGATTTCTGGCCATAGTGAAAATAAATACTCATATATAAAACGGGAGGATTATTACACAAGTTTCTCTTACCACAAAAGTAGTTGATCAGCGAAGACATGTCATTTCTTGGCCATAGACTCTCCACTGTATGGTTCTGTTGAAAAGAAATACCAATGTAACATCAGTAACCAAAGATGGTCATGGAAACACAAGAGGCCTAGGAAAGGATAAAAATAACAGCGCAACCCTCAGGTGGTGTGTTGAATGAGTCACAACACACGCCACCTGAGGAAGGCGTGGCAACAAATCAAAACACAGAGGCATTTGCAAAACAAAGGATAACATCAGTAAAGGCTATTACACTACCCCCCCACCAAACACCACGATGCTGGCATAGCAAGGGGATGGAGGAAGGGAATGTAGCACACACCACACAGAGGCCAGAGCACAGAGAACATTGCATCTCCTCGGAGCATGGTTGTACCCTCTTCCTACACGGGGCCCCATCTTATCGATGAAGTGCAGAGCTGGTGGCCTCTTTCACTAGAGGGGGCATGAAGACCACCCCCCTCTCACCAACGACGACCCCTCTCATTAACTGGGCACAGAGCTGATGCTCTTTTACGTCAACCTTCATCAGACAGGACATGAAGGTGTCATCCCTCCATGTCGATAAAACCACCTTTCATCAACTAGATGCTGAGCTTGTCCCCTCTTGCTTCAATGGAGCTCTGGTCACCCAGGTGAATGCCACCATTCTCACGGCTGTAAAACACACAAAACAAACATATGATATACCAACATGGGTGGCCACCAGACCAACATGCTGCCAGAAGGGCCCAGGGTCATTCTTTTGTGCTACATTTGTACTGGCTTGTCATTCTATTTTCACAAGAGTATATAATATATTTTTTTTAAATAACAGTTTTATTGTGAGCAATATTCCTCCCACAAAGCTGCTTGAAAATGCAGGACTCTGTGGGCGGTGCAATATGTTGGAATGGGCATCAGCTATAGGCTTGATCTCCTTCAGTAGTGAATGGGGATCAGTTATAGGCTTGACCTTCCTCAGTAGTGATGACCTGGCGGTTGATGTTAGATTATATTTGTATTTTTTATTTATTCATGTATCTAAAATAGTCTAAAATCATTTAAAGGATTATTACTCACAATTTATCAGTCATGACTTGGATGAATGCATGCAGACATTTCTTCAAGAATTTGCCTGTATCAGTGTTTCTTAACCCTGCTCACAGCTGTGAGGGGGCTCGTAGGTGTTCAGTTTCAAATATTCCCTGTCCTATCATGCCTGATTTCAGCTGCTGAAGGGCTTAAGCATCAGTTGATGACCATGTTCAGGTGTGTTGAGAGATGGAGTAATTAAACTGTGCAGGCAATGTGTCTTCGGGAGCACAGTAAAAATCAAACATGTATTTGCATATAGCAAAATCTGTATACCCTGTTCAATCCAACATTTAACCTGGAAAAATTCACCAGTGGTGAACCCACTGACACCCCTAAAGGAGGAAATGTACCAGTAGGATGAGTTTTGCTACTAAATCAAAATTCAAGCCATGCTGGTATTTCACAGCACACATGTCCATTATAAACACAACTGAGTGTTGTATTGACCTTGAAACCAGAGACAGTGGAACTTCATAACACCTCCTCCCTTGTGACTGTGAGGCTATGTGACAACCATACACACTCACTCACCTCATACAGTCAACAGATTACATCAACAGAATTTGCTTAGGGTACTCAAAATTAAATTGCAGTCTGATTCATCAAAGCCATGAATTACAGGACTGTTATCATGTATGCTGAAATAGGTTGTTTTGTCACCTGTGTGTGTGGATGGATCTTGGTTTGTTCAACTATAGCAATAGAACAATGGACATACTCTTCAGTGGCAAGGACGGTCATCACCACTGCCCACTTCTTTTCCAACCTCTGGCAAGACTGCACCTCTGATTCTACTGGGAAGACTGACTGCAAGGAGTTTCCATCATTGCTTGATTTGCAGAGTAAGCCCATGTAACTTATAATCATTGTATTCTGATAAAAAATAAACGTTTCTACATGATGATGGATAAACCACTGGATCCCGATAATTTCAGTACAGCGTAAAGTGCCCCATGAACTACTGCTAACTTTGGTAACTGTTGTCCAAAACAGGGCTTTAAAATGTTTTTTAAACAATCCAAGGAAACTTTTCAAAATCGGCAAACAGAACAGGCAACGAATAGAATAGTTGTCGGTAGTGCAGTGGACAGACAAAATAATCTGTATAAAAACAATACTGATATGGCGATTTTAATACTTTTAATGAATTGTCAGTTACAGTTGGTAAATTTTGGGGCACCACCCTAATTAACAGGGAAATTTCTATTAATTTGAATTAATTTATTAATAACTTCAGTCTCAACTCAAGAAAGTTGCCAATGCGATATGTGATTATTTCTCGTCTACCAAATATTATAATATCACTCTTGGCTCACAGACATAATAACCAAGGTATGTTTATTGAATAAGCATAGGCATGAAAAACATGCAAAACAATCACTGACTAAGATTCTATTAATGACCAGGAGTGTCTAGTTCACTAGGATCACTAGGATAACAAGCCTAAGAATAACAATGTAAGCAAGCTAAATTTAGCACAAACAATTAGCAGTGGATACATGTAGCTAGCTAAGCTATTAAAGAAAAGAGTAGAGAAACAAATTTTAAAAAGGTTATTTTAAGCAACCTATGGGACTAACCAACCAGGTAATCTACTTATCGATCAACAGGACCAACAAAGGACACTTATTAACAAACAAATTTGTAATGAAAATTTGTAATTGAAAGGATCAAAAGAAGAATTAAAAGCTTAGTGGTTAAGGTACATGATTTGAAATTGGAAGGTTGCTGGTTCAAGCCCCACCACTGCCAAGTTGCCATTGTTGGACCTCTGATCAAGGTCCTTAACGCTCAATTACTTAAGTTGTACTCAGTCATAATTGTAAGTTGCTTTGGATAAAAGCATCAGGTAAATGTAAAATTAAAGTATGGTGAGCAAACTAAGGTAGCCTGGATTCAAGTTTCTGTAGCAGTATAGGGAGAGGTTATTGATTTGGTTTCAGAAAATGAAAAATAAGAGCCTTTAACCTGGCATAAGGTCTGTGTAGGTTGCCTTTGTTCAAGTAAGCAAGTAAGTTTGCTTATTAACACTGTGAGGGTGTAGTGTGAGTGCAGGTGGGGGTGTGAGTGTGGGTTGGGGGCTCTGTGGATCCGTACCAAATATTAAGGGTTCTATGCCTGCATTACTCTTCAATAGTAGACTAACTGTATCTAAAGATATAATGTAAAATGCCCACATACCTGGTTGTGAGAAATCCTACCCACACCATATATAATCGCACCAAGAAAACAACAGTTTAACACAGTTTTAATCTTCTCATTTAATAAGTTTAAATGTTCTCATTTTTCTAGAATACAACTGTATTTTAAGAAAAACAATTCATACCAAAAAAAGCATGTAACATTTTTTTCAGTAGTGTAAGCAACTTTTTTTATTCTATTTCTACGATTCATGTTCACATTGACATGTACCCATTCAAGAATTTTTCAAGAATTTTCTTTTAATAGTGCACCCATGACCCTTGAAAAAGTGGACACTTTTTGCGATAAACTCAATTGTGTGGCAGTTTTTCTGGCATGTGGCTTTTTTATATTAGATTTTGTATCACATTGTCAGTTTTATTTTATTTTTATTTTTTTTTACAACAGTAGTTTGAACTACTTTAAGCAGTTTTACTTAACCAAACAAAATAGGGTAGGGTAGCTTTTCTGTAGTTCTACTTCTGGTGTGAATTGGTAGCTTGCAAAGCTATGCTTTCAAAGTAGCTTCCCCAATACTGGCATCTATCAACCAGATTTGGGTTTTAAAAAATCAATATGTTAAATAAACATACCATATCAGCTCTGAAGATGCCTGATGAACTTTGTGCGGGTTCTTTCTCCATGTCAGCTGCAGGCTCCTGCTCCTAGAACATAAGGATTTTCTCCTGATTCATGCTGTTGGCTGTTATGACTAAGAGAGAACCCCCAGTGGCAGATGGTGCGGTTGTCTTTCACACATTCCAACCATTGGTAGTCATTTTCCCCTTCCTTGTGGGCTGACACAGCTGAGAGGATTGCTCCCGATGTGACAGATGTAAGAGACATGATGTTGCATGGGCCCACCGCTAAAGCATGCCGTGCTAGCTGGGGCAGCCTCTGCATGCATAATGAGCTGCAATATTATGTGTGAGATGAGCTGGTGACTGGGCAGCATATATGGCAACTGCTGGTTCTGTGCATCTGGAGGAAGAGTGTGCTGGGCACAGTGCATTTGCCACGTGGCATGAAACATTTCAGCATTTGAGGCAGAGGTTCTATTGGCCAGGTTGTCATGCAGATGTGGAGCTACACATGTACTGAGACTGCCATAGCAGAAGCACACTCTTTTTTTCTCGTCCCTTTGCCCTGGTGCGTCAATGGAGAGAATAACCACGGATGTCCTGGGGCTCTTTCCCTCAAGTAATGCTGGAAACAGCTATGTCCTCGTGGTTATGGACTATTTCAAGTGACCTAAAGCATACATGGTCCTGGACCAGAATGTGGTCAGCAGAGCAGATCATTAAGGAGTTATTCCACAAGTTTTGGGTGCCAGAGGAATTGTACAGTGACCACTGGAGCAACCTCAAGATGGCAGTTATTTCCGTTGCCCTCGTCGGCTGCATGTTTACACTCAAACACACCAAACAGACAACAGCTGATGAATGATACACATGTACGTTATGCTCCTGTGCAAAAGAAAATAACTCAAAAGTTGTCTATATGTGTGTGTTATCTTGTTTCAAGTCAAATTTAGACTGAACAGCAAAACAGAAAAATCCCAACTCACAGCCAAATGCCCATTTTCTGATTCAGCATGAGCAATTGGCCAAAAAGCACTGACAAGAAGCAACTAGAGCCAATGATGCAGAACACACCACATTGAGTACAGGCGACAGATGGTCACTGATGGTCACCAATAATATGCATCATTCAGCTAATACTTTTCATCACCCACAATATACGCACTGATCCAAGCAATGGCCAATGGCTCATTACACTTCGGATGTTACAATCCCCTATCTCTGGTTATACAAAGGAGTTTATTAGTCGAACGACACTTCTGAGCATGGAATTAAACATGTACTACTTTGCCTGTTCCAAAGATTAACTGCTCCTGAGAATTGTTCCCACATAACCCGTAAACCTGGCACTTCTGAAGTCCCAATCCATAACTAATTAGGGCTCACTTATTACTGACATAACCGTCAAAAAAAAAAAAATGTAAAAAAATTCTTCTACTCATCGAAACCTTGCAACAGCGAGGAGACTCTACAGTTTAAATATGTTAACTCCTTCTTGCTATAATGTGTTTAAGAAGGAAAGGTGGCAGTCTGGCAATAGTCCATCACTCTACTTTCAAAGTCAAAACACTCAAATTCCATGATGTTACGTCATTTGAATATATGGCTTTGAAGGTTGTCTGCTCCTTAATTACTGTTGTTAATACATCATACCCCAAAATTGCTGCCAATTTTCTTTCAGACCTGGCTCACCCTTGCCTCTCCTCTGAGCTCTGCCATGCCATGCTCTGCTACTAGTTTAGATTAGATTAACTTTAATATCCCCAAGGGGCAATTTGGTTTGCAATTGGCCGTCAACAACAACAAAAAACCCTCACATATCAATAAAACTAAATACATATAACTTGTACAATAGATATATTAGCATTGGAAGAGGATGTAAAAAAAGTCCTTAAGTCCTTAGCCAATGGATCTACAACTTGTTTAAAAGCCCAGTGGCTGATGGAACAAATGACCTCAAATATCTATTTGATTTGGCCAGTGTACCTCTACTCTTTGTGAAAGGCACTATATAAATAAATTATTATTATTATTATTATTATTATTAAGAAAAATGTGAAATTCCTCACATGCCCATGCTATGGCTAGTGCTTCTGTCTGGAAATAATTTTTCAACATATACCCGGTTACCATAATGCACTGTTCTGAATGACCTCTCACTCTGCTTATGTCTCTTGATGTCTCATGATGGCAGGCATACCGGACTGGCATCCACAATGATGTGTGCTGATTGATGGAAACAGGCTATTGTTTGTAAACTGCACAAGGCACATCCCCAATACCACTCACTTGCTTTTTTTTATTGAGATGTTGCATTGTTCCTAAGCTCAGGGTGAAGTATGAACAATAGTAGACGAGGCCCAAGACGATCCTTAACTCTGCAGCTTTCTGGGGCTGGTGTGTATTCTTGATTGCCTGCTGTCGCAACTGACCCTTCCATACCATCCTGTCGTCATGGTTACTTGTATCTTTATTTTGCTTTACTTCCTTGTTTTGTTTGTTTTTTAGTTTTTTTCGCCTCCCCTTAGTTCTCATTAGCCCTCATTAGTCTCTCTCTCGCTCTCTCTGTGTGTGTGTGTGTGTGTGTGTGTGTGTGTGTGTATATATATATATATATATATACACACACACACAAACATCCTGTGTGGCTGGTCATTGTTATCCTAGCATCTATCATTCTTGTTTCATTTTGAGTGGTACAAGCCTCTGATTATTTTAGTCATGTTTTGTTGTAGCCTGCTTCCCTTTTTTTTTGGTTCCTTTTTATTTACTGTTTTACCCATACTCACTATGTTGTCTCTTTGACCCTGGACTGTTATTATTACTTCATTTCTGGATTTACCTTTGAAAAATCTCGCTCTTCTCAGCAAATGCGTCTGCCTTGTGATTGCTCCTTGTTACACCTGCACTTTAAATTCTGCTGCTCCAATAGTACGTTTTGACAGAACATTCCCTTTCAGACATCCTGAAGGCACACTTTCCCACTTTATTATCAGATGTTTCTCCTGTAATCTCTACAGCACTTGGTGGATTCATCATGCTCTGCCATGTCCCATCCAAACATTACAGAAGACCACTCAGTACCAGAAAAACCAGGGGCAACACTTTGCAAAAGGTTAAGATAACAAGAGTGTTTGTTTTTATAGGGTATTGGAAAGGAACCAAAGGTGAACATAATCAGAATTCAGGCGATGATTACCCACGGAAGGTTTACTGACAGGCCAATGGCATATGATGGTTTGCCTTGGTGTTCTGGGAGTTGGAGTTTGTATCTATAGTTTCATCTGGAGTCTTCAGTCAGCATGAACATAATATACTCTTGTTGACAAGAACCTTATATATAAAAAGAAATCGGTGTTTTACAGATAGAGAGAACCATCTCACACTCCCTAATCTAAAATATAGTGATGTGGTGGGAATTTTTGCTTAATTGTGCAAGTCTGTGGACAAGATAAACAGCATAAACCATCCTGTAACCCAGATTCATTAGAAACTGTATTTAGGTTCATTCATGTAATAAAAATGTTGTTACTCATTTCCATTGTTAGTATAAGTAGAGATTGTGACTTCAAGATTACCTTTTTATTACATATGTTTTCATGCATATTTGTGTTGTCTGCTCTTAAACAGTGTACATCCATTTGTGTCGAGCTCTAATCATAACCTCCATAATCCTGGGATTGTTTGGAGACATTCTGGCCTTAGTAGGAATGAAGTGTACCAAACTTGGAGGGTCTGAAATGATGAATGCAAGAATTACTTTCACTGCAGGGATGATTTATTTTGCATCAGGTAAATAACTGACTTTAGATTTAGGAAATTCTGTGTGAGAATCTTATAGTGTTTATGATTGTAATTTTTTTGCACCATAGGTTTTTGTGCTATGTTCGCTTTCAGCTGGTATGGAAATAAGGTTATTTCAGGGTTCCTGGATCCCAACCATCGAACACTAAAGTAAGAAAGAAAGAAAAATGTGTGTGTGTGTGTGTATGTATATATATGTAATATATATATATATATATATATAGTTTAGTGTGGTAAGAGCATTAAGAAAGTCAACAGACATTTATTAAATGCTTATTGTGATAATAAAAAATGTAACCAAGTATACATACAACTGTTATTATATACTTTGATCTGTGTATCTGTGGTGACATTATCAAAGTGAGTACTGAAATGTAACTTCACCTGAGCATAACCAAGTCTTGCTCACTTCGGTCTTAATATGACAAACCAGATAATAATTAACTTTTAAAAAATTTGAGACAAGTGCCAAAAACGAGCCCTAACTAAAAAAAAACAAACAAAAAAAACCTGTCGGTTATAACGTGCGTTCTGTTTTGACAGGTATGAAATAGGATCAGCGTTATTTATTGGTTGGGGTGGCTCTGCACTTCTCATAGTTGGAGGATTCCTATACAGCATTTTTGCAGGAATGGAGGGCTGCCAGTCAAGGTATAACTCTTGACACTGTATACAGATGCATGCTGCGTGGTTCAATATCAATCTCAATATCAATTTCTGGTCTTAGGTTTACCACATTTTAGTCCTAAGTTCAAAGCTTATATATATATATATACACCATACATACATACATTATGCCTAATAAACACATTAATATAAAGTAATATAGTTCATATATGGCAGATACAAAATTCTGACTGTTTTGTTATTCAGCCCAAAGGGACTAGTGTCCTCTGCATATGAAGTTCCGTCTTCTGATACGCTGGAACCAAGCAAACAAGCACTCACACTTCCACCATCTCTTCTGACTGACATGGAAAGAAGAAAGTCTAAGCACTTCAGCCAAGCCTATCAGAAGGATGAATATGTTTAACTTATTCCTTTATTATTTATCTTTTCATATTTTCTGACTGGAATTGGAGGCGGGCACTCTATCTCCGATGGAAATCTCATAGAAAAAGTGTGGGTTGGCACATACAAACTTGTATTTAATTAGATTTTACCTTTTTGAACTGTAAATTTAAAAATAACAATAAAGGCATAATTTCTAATGACAGTTGTTAGTCATTTTTTATCTTTTTATGCATTTCAACCCTCTTAGCCTTAACCTGAACAACACTTTAAATAATTGGATTAGCTGCACCAGAAATAATCCTACATAACCACACCCCCCCACCCCGTGCTAGTGGAATGTATTTTCCATGTTTGTGTTCATTCAAGAACCTGTCACTTTATGTTCAGCCGCATTATTTACTATTATCTTCTATTGTATTTTCTTATAAGCTTGTGCTTTGTGATGTTTAATTGCTCAATGATCTTTTTAAACAAATCTATGTCAGAGGTAAGATTGTCATCTTACTGTTACTGTGATGTAGAAAGCCTGGCAGCTTTTTATGAAGGAGTCTAGTTTGTATCCACAGTTTATATTAGAAAAAGTGGATAGTAAATTGTTTCATTCATCCCATGATCTTCTAACGTTCTGAGAGTGTAGATCAGTTCTTTTTCTTAACTTAATTTCTTAACTTCAGTGTTGCCATAGAAACAATGGACAATGCAAGCAGATAAGTCATTAATGCAGTGAATGAGGAGCAATGGGTGATAGCAACTGATCTAATTATTTTAGTGACTGTGTGACTAAATTTACATGTAGCGCATCTAAAGTGGTTGCAGGCTACAGTACCATATAAATGACCATTCTGATGATAATTGCGGTACTGTATTGCTATGTGTAAACATTTTTCTAATAGAAACTGGTTTGTCCTCCTAGAAATTCCTTGAACAGCTGATGAAGGACCTCTCACTGAAACATTCCTGCTTTTCTGGAAACTCTGTACTACACTATTTGTATACAAGTTATATATAATTAATAACTTAAGTAGAAGCAAGGTAGTAGCAGCAAGTTACTCATTTATATTACTGGGCCATCGCATCCAGATTCAATTTCTGTTATTTCTCTGGATTTTTAAAAATGTGTGTATACTATAATTTATAATTAGAAAAATGAAATAAATTAAATACGTTAATAAAGCAAACTGATTATTTTCAAACGGATATACATATGATACATTTAGAGCCAGCACAGCCCCAGTTCTAGACTGCTTGGGGAAAACCTTAGATGCTGTAGGATGCTCTGATTAGGGGCAGCATTAAAATAAGCAAAATGAGATTTATTTCAGGCTTACGGTTTAATGTGTTTTCATTTACTCAGAAAGCATCACTTTTCACATTTTGGCTTTATTCTGACACTTCTACCCCCTCCTAGTGTAAAAATATTGTGGAAATATTTGAGTTTTATCGAATTTCAGGCGATTTATTTTTTTTTCAATACAGTTCATGAAAACTTGGTGGATGAAGAGTCTGATAATGTTGATGGCAGAGTTAATGATGCGGCTTAAATTAAAATGTGAGGTAAAGAAATAAAATATGTGCAGGTGTTTTCAAATGCATAAACATAAGACTTAAATGTGCTGTGTGGCTAAACGTGTGCATTGGAAAAGCTTTCAAAACTGACTGCAATGCAAGGAATTGAGTTTCCAGAGAAACAGGATGTTTTGGACAGAGGTCCTTCATCAGCTATGCAAGCAACATATACTGCAGTTTAGGCATGGACAGTGTTATGTCCTGTGTTCCAAGTGTGTGTGGTTTGTGAGTTTTGTGTGCCTACTGCAGCCTATCATAATGCATTTTTAATGCAGATTGAAAGAATAAAAGATGCACTGATAAGTACTGGCAATGTGCACACTGTAACTTATGTTTATTTTATTCCAGGATTTTATAACCAGCATGTGTATACATTACCGTATACCATTTATGGTGTTACATCCATGAAGCTCGTGCAGGAAATATAAACTGGTTATTTGCATCTATTTGACTAAAATAAGTATATATGTCCAAAATGCTGTTGAACTGGATCATCATTTAAAGTTAAGGGGACACTTTATGGCAGGCAGATTGCCAGGAACTGCATCCCCAGCTAATTCCGGTTTGAATTACATCTGTAAAATTGGGGGAAGAACACTTTAAAAATCTGAATTGTCTATTCTGCATGTTCAGATTGTGTTGCTGACAAATTTGTTGTAGAAAAATTGCAGTTTAATGTCATGCTGTAAAGATGCCAGATGCAGTACAGTTTTCATTCAAAACCCAGATATATTTTTGGTATGGCCCACAATGAAAATAGTTCACATTCTAGTGTATGTTTTAAAGCCAATTTCATTGAATATGTTTATTTTTTTCTAAACTAAAAAAGACAGCATTATATTTGTGAAATGGGAAATTTGAAAAAACAGAATAAAATATTAAATTATTATTTATTTTACAGTTAAATTAATAACAGCGCACTCAAACAGACTAGGCATGGTTTACCATTCAACATGACAACGAACCGAATGACCCAAAAACAGCACCGGACAGCCAAAGCGGCACTGGAGTGACTTTGGGGCAAGTCTCTGGATGTGCCAGAGTGACGAGGCCAAAGCAAAGACTTAAACTCCACTGAACATCTGTGGAGTGACCTGATGATTGCAGCTGACAGGTGCTCGCCAGCCAATCTGGAGGAGCTTGAGAAGATTTGCCATGAATTGCCCAAATTCAGGTGTGCAAAACTGGCCAAGGGGAAAGTACTGAATAAAAGTCGTCTGAATACTTCTGAAAATAAGAGATTTGCATTTTTTTATTTAATTTTTGGAATTGTAAAAATGATTTCCCTTTGTTGTTATGGGTGATTAAGAGCAACAGAAAACAGCTTTGAGGGGGAGGGGGGGGGGGATCCAAAAACAATAGTAATCACCAATACACTCAATTCAATTCTAAATATGTTCATGCCTAACAACCAGAAACAAATATGTTTAGATTGCAAAACCAAAATACATTGCGGCACTGCATGAATTAATCACATGATGCAATTCTTGTTTTCCTCAAAAATATTTGTAATTATCTGTAATTTCCAGTTATTTTCAGACATTTCTGCTTGGAATAATGCTCTTTATAGTGAAGCATTCATAGATCAGACAAGAATATGATTAGTATACATGGAAAATTGGCACAACCAACACACTTATTTAAACTGAGAGACAAGACAATCTAAATAAACACATGCACATAATTCAACAGCTTAAAACTAAATTTAAAGTGTTAAATTGAAACTTTAAAACTTGAAATTTTCAGGATGCTGGGAAGAACATGGACTTCTGAGAGTCCTCACTGTGCCCTGCCCATGCGCGCATGCTCTCTCGCTCTCATGCCACAATACGCAACTTGGTGAGTTCAGTTACATAGGCAGTTGCTTCCATGTTCAGCTCTGTAGAAGTCATTTTGTCATTCTGTTTCTCATTTAGTGCAGCACATTTAAATTTCACTTTTTCAAGTAAACGGGAGATTTATTCTGACCATCTGACGTGTACAGTGGGGAAGTCCCAGCGGTCTGGGTGGCCTAAGTGCATCAAACTGCTATAAGGAGAAGTGCTCCATTCAAACACCGGCACCTGGTCCCATGTAGGTCCACTGACTGCGAGCAACTCGTACTTCTTGAAGAAGCCATAGGATGTCATCTACAATGAGAGTGACAATGAACTAATGAATGTATTTGTTTGCTTTTGAAATTTGTTTATTGAGGTCACATTTTGTGGCCACTAGTACTTGCCTTCATGTCTGTTCCACCATGAGGTCTCTGTTTCAGAGCTCCAAAGGGGTAAGTGCCATTAGACGGGTTAAGGTCCGAGCGTGCAGAGATGGCATTCTCACCATTCTGAACAGGATCACAGGCTTCACACTCTGACAAAGGATCGTTCTTAAAGTTGTTAAACCTGCAGTATAGAAGGGAAAGGCACACAGAAATGTAAGACGAGGCCGAGAACGTATATAAATACCAGTGGACAAAAGCCCATTTAGATTTGATTGTTTAAATTCTTGTGAAAGTAGAACGGATCATGCCAGATTCATACCTCATTAATCGCACCATGGACTCCAGGTCTGTGACAAGTGACTGGTTCCGGCGGAAAATCTGAGCTCTTGGATTATCACTAAAGGAGAACCATGAACCGTACTTCTTCACCAGATCCTGACCGCCACTTGCATTAAACACCTCCTCAAAATACCTAAAAACAAAAACAGGAAAAAAGTGAAAACTATTTAATATCTTTTTTCTTCTTCAGCTTCTCTATGCCTACACCTATCTGTCTAATGGCAAAGATGAGAACGTGAAATCTCACGTTCACTTTACACATTTAAATAATTGAACTCAAAATTAGAAAATCTCAAAACCTAAAATCATAGGGAAAAAGTATGAAAAGCAGTGACAACAGTATGCTAGAATGACAGAAATATTTAACATCTAATCCAATATGATGCAGGTGTGTATTAAGCCGTGGTGCTTACGGGATATTGTAGCTGGCCCAGTATCTTGTCTCATACAGCTCTTTGGTCTTATCTGCAGTTCGGATCATCCCTCTGCAATAAAGGAACGAACACCACAGAAATGTTTTGTTTTTTTTCCTTTGGCTATGCTCACATTACAAGCCTAGTTGTTGAATTCATTTATTTTGTTTGTTTGGTTTTGTTTTTTTTTTTGCTCAGATCGGATTTGCCTATTTTGGCAAAGCCCATGAATAATTGCAAATGTCTTGTTACTAAGGACAGTATGCACTTAAAAGTTACACACACACACACACACACACACACACACACACACACACACACACACACACAAATAATCTCCCCTTGCTGATGTGATGAGCGCAGTTACTCAAGACACTTCATTTCAGGTCCCCACAAATTCAATAAGATCTCTTCACCAAAATCTATTTGTGAGAACTTGTAGAGAAACTACATGTTTCTACAACAACTGAAATATGTGAATATTTCATGAGGTTTTTTGTCTGCAAAATTGATAATATAAAGAGGTTTCGGAGTACGATCCCTCTAATTTACACGTTCTGTGTCATTAATCCCAAATCTTAAATCCCAACTCAGTCAGAGCCATAGCTAATGATGTGGGACCATTAGAATCTAATGTATATAGCCATTTTTACAAGGTCTTGGTGTTATTTTCTTGTCTCTGCTCTTAAGTTTAAGAATGAAGTAAATGCTGTTGTGAGGGGTATAGCAAAAATAAAAAGTATGCTGTTTTTTAAGGATTTAAAAGTAATTATCCACACTCATTTCCTATCATACTGACTAACATAATTCATTGTATCTGGAAATCTGCCAGTCTAGCCTATCAAATTTAAAAGGGCTCCAAAATGCAAGAAAAGGTAAAGTACTACATTTGTGCTGGCATCACTACACTGTTATCAAAGTTATTAAACTGCACTGCACTAAAGTGTTAGGTTTTTAAATGGCATTGCTTAGCCCTGAGTGATGTCTCTGACCACCTCTGCTCTCATTCCACCTCATGAGCTCTATGACCTTCTAGTCAACTCTACCTAGCTGTTTCACACTCTCAGATGAAGTTTAAAGGTGACTGGGCTTTTTCTGTTGCTGCCCCAAGACTCTGGAATAATCTGTTTTGTCCTGCTCCTCCTATTGTAGCTTTAGCACCATGTTTTTTAATGTAGTTTCAATAGTTTTAGAATGGTTTATTTTGAATTGATACTGTGCAGTACTTTAGCTGACACTATAGCACTATAGTAAAAAACTACAAACAGTCAAAAAGATAGGGTTGTTAAACATCCAATATCAGGTCACAGATACTTGTGACCAGGGTGGATTTTCTGCTTTTTTTTTTTTTTTTTTTTTTAAGTATTTTTAATAATAATAAAAATATAATTGTATTTATTTAGCACTTTTCCAAGTACCTAATGACTCACAGTAGTCAGTAAAAAGACACTATTTGTACATACAAGACAACATATCCAATATACATAACATTTATAAATATCACTTACAGGCCATGGGCAGGATCTGATGAAAGGGATGTTTAGGTTTGAGAAGTATTATAGACAAGGGGAAAAATATGTTTTAAAGTTAGATTTGAATATAGGGAGAGTTGCAGACTGTTGGACCAGAGGGGGAGGAGAGTTCCAAAGTCAAGGAGCATATCACCATAATTGTTTAGGATGGAGGAACGAACAGTAAGCAGCCCCGCTGAGGAAGAACTGAGAGTAGGCGTAGGTTTGTAAGGAAGGAGAAGATCAGAAAGGTATGAAGGAGCGAGGTTATTTAACGATTTGTAATTGAGTAGGAGTATTTTACACTGGATACGGTATTTTACAGAAAGCCAGTAGAGCTGTTGGAGAACAGCTTTAATGTGATGGTGAGAGCAAGTATGGTTGAGAAGACAGAAGGCAGAACAGAGGAGGAGCTAATGCAGACTAGAAGTGAGCTGCAATAGTCGAAGCAGCTAGAGATGAACGCGTGAATGAGTTTCTACAGCAGACAAAAAGAGAGGGATGCACTCATTTTGGATGCGTTGCACAGATGGGAAAAAAAAAGTAACTATAGAAGTGATGTGGGCACTAAATTAAAGAGTGGAACTGAGGCCCAGGGGGGAGGAGATACAACTGTATCAATGGAGAGAAAAAAGAATCAGTTTTTTTGATAATTGATTTTGAACTCATGTTAATTGGTTCTATCTTATCACTATTTATCATGAGAAAATTGCATTTCATCCATCTACTGATTTTTGATCAGTGGAAATCAAGGTTTAAGTGACGCAAGATTTGTCCTAAAAGAAGGATGTACACAATGAATGGGAGGGGCCCAAAGACTGATCCCTTGATCCCTTGACAAGAGACGTGGAAGAAGTATAGCCAGAGAGGGTAACAAACTGTTTTCCATCAGTTCGATATGATGTGACCTAGTCCAGAGCAGAGTCATCAGACTAGACAGAAGGATAGAATGGCTTACCATGTTAAAGGCTGCACTTAGATCTAGCAGCAAAAGAATACAGAGAGCACCAGAATCCACAGACATGAGGAGATCATTAGTGATCTTTATTAGGGTGGTTTCAGTACTGTGGTAAGAATGAAAACCAGACTGAAATAGCTCAGAGATTGTGGGTTTCTAAATACTTTTGAACCGGACTGGCAACAGTTTGTTAAAGAATTTTAGCCAGAAGTTATCCAGAGCTGAAGGGTCCACACCAGGCTTTCTGAGTAAAGGAGTGACCGCAGCAATTTTGTAGACAGAAGGAACCTGACAGATAATCAATGATTTATTAATAAGAGTTGTGAAATGAGGGACCAGAACAGGGAGACAGGCTTTAGTGACAGATGTAGGGAGAGGACCAAGTGAGCAGGTTTTATTTTTAGATTTCATTACATCAGTCATGAAAGAACAGTCAACAGTATGAAAGGTAAAAGGAGTTTGGAGGAATGGAAAACCAGAGATGAAATGGTTATTATAAGCAGAGGGCTCCAGAGAACTTATTTTTGCAATTTTTGATTCAAAGAAGTGAAAGGATGAATCACAGTTTATAAGAGAAGCAGTTACAGTGCTGTCAGGGGGTTTAAATAGCTGTTAAGAAGAGTGGCAGGAGTTTGTATTATCACTGTTAATGAGGCTGGACATAGTTTGTTTCAGCAGTGTGTAAAGCATCTCTGTAAGAAGTCAGGTGCTGCTTATAAACCTCCACATGAACAGAGAGTTTAGACGTCCCACAGAGTCTTTGTAATGGAGGACCAGTCTGCTTCATGGTGTGCAGTTCATCAGTATACCGAGGGGCGGAAGAAATAAGTCACCTTTTTAGATTTCAACGGGGCTAGTGAATTAAGAGACTCTGAGAGAAGCAGTAACAGGGCAGCATGTTCATCAGGAGAAAAGGGAGCAGAATCAACTGGAAAGGCAGCAGAAATAGAATTGTCAAGAATAAGAGGATCAACAGAACGAGTCTTGCAGAAGACAACAAGTGCAGGTGACATTATAAACACTGACTCACGGTATTTGTTCAAGCACAGTAAACAGCCCTTGGTTAATGGCTGGTGCACCTGGAATAAAATTCTTATAGTCAACTATCATCCACTGATTGTTGTACCTACAGAAAACAAAGAAACAAAAACAACAGTACATTACAACTTTTATCAGCAGAGGTTTTTCTTATTGGTTTTGGTTAACTACAGTGATCAGCTATATTGTTTTCACAGAAAACAAAACCTGAATAATTCAGAAAAGGAAAGATGCAGAAGTGTGGGAAGACAAAAAATTAAATAAATAAATCACATCTTGCAGAATGTTCTGGCACAATGTGGATACATTTCCTGTAGTGTAATGTGACTACAGGTCACGGTCTAGAATTTTAATAGACCCTCAGTAACGATGCCATCATATCCGTCATGTTAGAACACTTTCACAATACTTACCAGGACTATCATACCCCTGCTTCTGTACCCACACAGTCACGTTACAGGCAAATTCCAACTGGGGGGAGCAAGTGTGTGCTGCTTAGTGTCTTACGTTCCACTGTTGTACTGGCTGAAAATGTCTGCCCACTCTTTGCCGCTTCGGGCAAGTCTGTTGGCTACTATGTTCCTTAGCCACTCCATGACTGCACCACAAGGTCTTACAAACTTCCAAAGGTCAGGGTTACTGTTTCCAATGGTTGTTTCCATAGTAACCTGAAAGAGTATATACAAAAAAAGCTGTGTGCCATTTGCAAATAAAAATGTATACAAATCAGTTTGCTGGCACATTTGCTTGGAAATTTCTTGATCTATCTTGAAGGTAAATATACTGGGATATCTTCAGATACAGTAAGTGGGAATGTTGTGATAACTTTGCAATCAAATTGCACTGCTTTACTTGCACCATGGTTTGCAAAACATTGCATGTTTGCATTGTTTACATGGGTAGCATCTTACCAGGCCACTGCTGAGAATGTAGAAGTCGTCTCCTGAAAAGATGGAGCCAGGGTAAGAGGAGAAAGCCTGAGTACCTCCAGGAATCACCGCCTTATCTACAGGAATGGTACTCAGAATTACTGGGAGTTGTGTCTAATAAAAGACTGGGTTAATAAGTAACTGTAAAAGAAGATTACCTTTTGGAAATAAGCGGAATGAAAAATTATACTTCTTCATGATCCTCAGCATGGACTGATATGTGTTCCAAGTGTCATGTGACACAAGCAGGTCTTTGTTACCAGGCAACAGCTTTATGAGAGCAGAGCAAGAACCAGAGCCTACTGTACGTGATTGGCTAGATTTGTTTAGTGCTGCCTCCAAATCCTCCAAGTCTCCACCCATCTGGAAAAGTCTGACCATTGAAAGAAAAAAAAATTGTTATCTTGAAGTTATTTAGAAAGAGAGGAGGGAGGGAGGGGGACACAGAGAGAATTTGCGTGTTCACTCACAGAAACCCTAAGGGGTTTAATGAGAGCCTTCCTTCTGGAAAAGCCACCTGACCATTATAACCATCTTCCAAACCCTGCAGCTGCAGCAGAGACAAATGGACCTAAAAGAAATAACAGACTAGTCAGGATCTTCATACGGATCCAAGTAAAAGCTTAACAAATAAGCTCAACATTGATGTACATCAGGATATACAAATTGGTGACGCTGTTTGTTTTGGTGGCTGTTACATGAAATTTTAGATATAGATATAGGCATGAATACTGTAACACAAGAAAAAAAGTTTTCAAACAATGCATATCTGTGACATGATTTTGTAACTTGTTGCACAGCAACTACAGGTGATGTTGGACAGCAAAACATTCCACAATACCTGATGCCAATATGGTGAATCTATGTCTTTTTCTATTTGCTCTCCTACCCACTGCAGGTTGGATGTGATATACTCTTTCAGACGGTGGCAGAAGCCTGCATCATACTTAAATGGGCTGCAATATCCCATCAATGTATTCACCCAGTGCTTATAGATGAGCTACAATTCAAATACATTCAGAAAGATATGTAAGCATACAATCTCCCAATCACCCAGTGCTGTGTATCTAGCATTTACAGAGACAAAATCTGGGTTATAAAAATGAAATGGCAAAAAAAAACAAAAAAAACAACATACATATATACACATACATACATACATACATACATACATACATATATACATACATATATATACACATATATATATATATATATATATATGGTCGTACAACTGGCTAGGTGAGATTATGCCCTCAACAGATAATCAGGTTAAGTTATAGCACCTGTGAAGATGAAGTAATGAAAAGTTATGCTTAAGTACCTGTGAAGTGACCGCAGCCTCCACAAGTCCAGCACCATAAGCCTGGAGTGTATCGTCATACTCGCCATTGGTAACAACCTCAAGATAAGACCAACTGAAAAGGCAAAAACAATCTTTACTGCCCAGTTCCAATTTTTGAGAGGATGCAAATCCTGTTGTTTTGCTGGAACCTAATAGTCACAGCATCCATGAAGGCTTTACATTTGTCAACCAATTGTGAAGATTACAGTTTTTAAGTGACATCCACTCTACTTCCTCTCCATATCACAGTGGCTAAAGAACAAAAATAATAGGTACAGGGATCCAGCATCAAACATTGCAATTGAAATATGATTGTTTACATAGAGTCTTATTTAACATAGGGTGACCACACTTCCTCTTTTGACATTTACATTTAAGGCATTTAGCTGACGCTTTTATCCAAAGTGACTTACAATTATGACTGAGTGCAACTGAGGGTTAGGGGTCTTGCTCAGGGGCCCAACAGTGGCAACTTGAACCAGCAACCTTCCAATTACAAGTCAAGTACCTTCACCACTGAGCTACCACTGCCCTGCTTTTTCTCAGACATGTCCTTTTTGGAACCTACAGAATATGTCCAGGTGGGATTTCTATAATGTCCAGAATTTGTCCTTCCTTTCATGCATTACTGCAGGCTGGACAACGTCTAAGTGGGAGAGGGTGAAGCTCCAAATAGGAGATCATAACTCTGAATGGGAGCATGTAACTTATTGTGCCTCACTACTGGTTGCTGAAGTCAACCAAAGTGACTGTGATGCTAGGCAATATTTTGTTGAACCCAGTCTCTATTTCGTCTTATAAGAATATATTAGACTAACCAGAACTGGATATAGCTGTGCTGCACTAAACTACAATGCTCTTAAAAATAAAAACAAATATTGGTAGCTCAGATTGAATGGTTTAATGTTGAGGAGTTCTCTGAGCTTGATATTTGTGGCGGCACACATTTCATCAGTCAAGGTGACCATCACTGCATGCACAGCATTACGCTTGCACTGACGATGTCACCTCACCTGGTGATGAAATGTGTGCCAGCAAAATATCAAGCTCAGAGAACTATACAATGCTCTTATTGTTGAAAGCATCTAGGCTGTTTATTATGTAGCTACAGTTTATTAGATATTAACGAAAGTTGAACATTAAAGACATCCTCACTTTATACGTATTGGCACTGCTGTTTTGGCGCCGTATCGTGGCGCATTTACGACCAAACCTAAATATATAGTCTATGAGCTCAAGCGATAAACATAGATTTGCTCATTTTCACATAACTAATATGAAGCACAATATTAGCATATAGACCCCAAGGGTCTGAGCTCCATGACTACAATGGCAACATTTACTCCTATTCTCATGTGTTTCTCAAACCACAACAGGTATTTAAATATTATTTGCCATAATATATATTACTTTGTAGTACTGCCTCAGTAAACCAGTGTGATGGCATCATTCGTATAGGTTTTTGCATGTTTACCAACTTTATGTTAATTAGACCATACCACATTGTAGCAGGTTTTTTTAAAATGTCGTGCCACTTCTTACAAGGCATACAAAATAAAGAGGACCGTTGTTACACACAGGGAGTAACCTTCGTTGGTTGCAATGCCAAGGTGAAGAAAAAAAATCTAAAATTTCTGCTTATGATTTACATTAAACATGCAACTTGTGTTCACGATTTATATTTATTGTACATAAAACTACTGCTTAGATTAAAAATTAAACATTTCGTATCAGTGAGGTTATTAAAGCACACGAATGTTTGAATTTTGTTTGAGAGCATTTAACAAAAAGGAATAGCATTTGGAGTTAAACGCACCCAGCCTACAGGAATACATACATTTACGGCATTTAGCTGACTCTTTTATCCAAAGCGACTTACAATTATGACTGAGTACAACTTGAGCAATTGAGGGTTAAGGGTCTTGCTCTGGGACCCAACAGTGGCAACTTGGCAGTGGTGGGGCTTGAACCAGCAACCTTCCAATTATAAGTCAAGTACTTGTGTGTGTGTGTGTGTGTGTGTGTGTGTGTGTGTGTGTGTGTGTGTGTGTGTGTGTGTGTGCGTGCGTGCGTGCGTGTGTTTGTTTGTTTGTGTGTGTTTGTTTGTTTGTTTGTTTCACAACAGCACATGGCCAGAGACGATACATGAAGTTTGCCTTCTATATAAACACATATAGTGATATTCGGGTTTTTTGCGATGTCTGTTTTCTCCATGTGCGACATATGTGACAAAACAATTGGACCTAAATCATTAGGCTTACATCACATACACTCCGTATAAATGACTTTTTACACTTCTAAGTCTAATAAAACATAAAAACAAATTTGACAATTATATATTTAAGTGATCAGTATTAGATTATATTCCAACATGTAGATCACACATCTGCCTTCTTAAAACGGCATTTTCGTATACAAAACCTGGGTACATCAAAACTACTGAAAAGTGTTTAGTGAAGTAGTAGATTTTTATGGAAAATCATTTTACTTTATTCTATAACCATGAAAATATATGTTTTTACTTTATACGTTTTTATTTATTTATTTTATGTGTAAGGAACAACTGAATAGAAAGGAATACGATTATCTGGCTATATATGCCTGAAGGCAATTTTTATTGGACTTTTAAGTCAGTCCATTAAATAAGTTTGCTAAAAGTGGTTCCCTCGAGGTCTTTTTTTGAAAACCAAAACATGTTCATTGTACCTAATGAAAGATTCACGGGTAGATAAACGACAGAGCCAAACGACGCCTACCCAGTAGTACCGATGTCATCTGTGAAGTTTGCCAAGGCAACGAAGCCTGTCTGGAAGCCCTCTTTTAAATACAGTTTTCCGGTTTGCTTGTCAAATATTGCAGACTGCAGCTGAGATGCCGCAGTTGCGAACAATGATACATTTAAAAGGCAAATTAAAATAAATATTAAGCCCAGTAATGTGACAGAACGGTTCGGAAGCAAAGCCATGCTTACTTATGGTCGTAATATGACCATTCTACAAAGTAAAATTGAGTGAAGTCATATGACTTTTCCGTCAAAATAAAAGCCAAGTATTGTGATTTTAGCAACATTTTGCCACAATGGCAAATACATTTTGTCAAAATAAAAGTCCCGGCAAAAAATTACATTTTAAAATATTTAAAACATTTTAAAATGCAGTGATAAACTATGTATTGACCAAAAATCCATCCATGAACAAACGGTAAGAAGGAATTGTGTAAATTATAACCTCAAACTTGAGGCATTTCATATTTTTGTGGTGTAGAGCAGTAGTCTCTCGTTTCACTTTAATGTGCTCTTGTGCACTGCCACTTGCAGATTGTTCTCTCCCTCTGCTTTTGTGATCGCTTTCATCACCGCATCTTTAGACCCCAACAAAAACATCTCACAACTCTCCTTAGCACATTTACATTCCTCAACTCAACTTGTCAGCAGTAGGTCCAGCATCCTTCTCCCGTACCATGCCACACTACCAAACATGGCACCCTAGTTACTTCCTGATAGCCTTGTACATAATCCTTTTCAGCCTCTTTCAGCCTAATATGAGGCAGCAAGCCAAACTGGAGGCAGTTTAAATTTTTCCTGGTAAAAACAACTTCTCAATGCTGTTAACAGCCTTCATCATTTCCTTCTTCATCCTCACAATTTTCCCTGCAAAGTACCAACACAGTTGTAGTGAGGCTACTCATTTATTATACAAGAGGTACATGAAATGCTCAAAGAGTGATTCTGTTTAAAGGTTACCGGTTTGTTTCAGAATGATCAACTGTAATACATATCATAAACTAATATCATTTTAAACCTGAAGAGATTCGTGGAAAGCCACTGATGGCTTAATATACCAAATTCAGAACTGCTGTCTCAGGATGATGGAACTTTATCTGAAATTGAACATTTACATGTTGTTCCTGTATTAATTTAAAATGTATTTGACCTATTGCAATTATCTTATGCCCGTTTCTCACCTGTTGCAAAATGTTTTTATATTTCATTATATTTGTTATAAAATCCCACGTAAAGTCTTAGTAAAGTGTCAATCATTGTAGTAATGCATGTGAACATGTAGAGAGTAGGTTTAATTTATTTTACATTCATATAGTATCCTGTGTAGCTGTACCTGCCTATAATAAATGACAGTGTTTGATTAAAGTGAAAGCAAATTTTTTATTAGGCACCTTTTGTCCACTTTCATTCACAGTAAGTACGTCATGAGCAAGATGAAGGGTTGCAATTACATTCAGCAGTTTTTTGGGCAACCTCATAAAAAAAGAAACGTAACCTCTGAGAAAAAGTACTAGTCAAGTGATAAGTGCAGAAGAGAGTTGTAAAAGAATTGAGTCAGTATTGTCTGACAGTCATAACATGCTGAATAATGTGCTGACAATAAGAAATTGTCAGTAATCTATTCTTGAACATCATGGCCAGAAATACCAGTTGTTTACTGATAATATTTCTTTCATGTTCACTCTGGTTCATTTGAGAGAGAGAGAGAGAGAGAGAGAGAGGGAGCGAGAGCAGGTGATATGGAAGTGAGTGAGAAAAGGAACAAATCTTGATAGTGAAGACCGAGTAATAACAGCAAGCAGAAGGTAATAATAAACAGATTAAAATAAAATATGAATAATCAAGAAAAGGTTTAATCTGAAATAAAAAAAACAAGAACATTAATAAAGTTGTGGGGGTGGTGGTAAAAAAAAAATGAATTACATAACTAAAAAGAAATGAGGAGAATAGATGACAGGAGAGGAGAAGCAAAGAGGAGAGTAAGGAGAGGAGAGACGAGACACGACTGGAAAGGAGATTAAAACAGGAGCAGAGGAGAGGAGGAGAGGGGAGACGTCGAGAAGTGGAAATGTCTGGGATGCCCATCCAAGGGTAAATAAAAACATTACCTAAACCTTGGTTGCAATATTTGGATGTCTTCATATAATAATGAATAGATTGTTTATATGAATATGGCTATACTTTATTAATCCCATATAACAATCATTTCATCTCATGAGTTAGTGATTTCCTGTCCCGTGCGTAGATTTGGTTATAGCTTTGGTAAATACATTAAAAAGTTTGTTTGTTTGTTTTTTTAACTTGAGACACTGTTTATTACAGTCTCTGACAATCTGAAAGCTTGTTTCTTTGTTGTATGATTTCTCTGAGACTGATCATATGTATCGATAGCCTGGTATAACCCACCAGAATAAAATAAGTTTGGAATTTATCAACCTTGAGCCGTTTCACAGATTACCAAGATATGATGATGGCAAAACTGGCAAGTAGGCCTCTCTTTGGGAGATGGGTGTCAGAATGTCAAAATTTCAAATTTACAGAACAATGAGCTGGAACCTTTATGCAAACACAAAGCGACATTAGCTGGATGACTTTGAACCAGTTCTGCGCATAAGTGTTTTGCAATGTTATGCCAATAGACAGAAGCAGAAATCACTTTTGTGACAAGACAGAAGGGGAAATCACAGGATTTCCTTCTGGCTATGACTTTGTTGAGATAATGATCTTTTATAATATTAAACCAAAGTAAAGCTTGATCTTGGTCAGTGCTTCACTTGAACAAAAGATTTGCCTACAGTTCTGCACACACTTGATATAGGCAGATAGCCTTGCTTGTGTCTTTTTAAAATGTTTTAACAGTTAGTGAAACAAGAGTTTTTCTTTGCTGTAACGTAAATGCACCATATTGGTACATTTACATTACACTGAAGTGAAAGTCTTGCTTCACCTCCTGCTGGCCAATTCGGGGACATGTCACGAAAATAACAAGCAAGTTTACTGGTCCAGGATCACCATTTCAGACACCTTCCGTGCTTCATTTTTTAATTTGTTTCTGTATTCACAGAGTCATGTTGAAAGGTGCAGGAAAACCTGACAGAGCCGATAATCCTCTCCTTATCGTCACAACTGATTTCAGCGTGTGGCTTGATGGGACATCACAAAATGCACATGGCTGCCAACTGCCAAAATACACTGTCAGCTTTATGCAAATGAGAAAAAGCTCAACTTGTTTTCTTCGCTTGCTTCCATAATCCTGTGTGTATAACTGATACCTGTCCCCATAGAAATTAATGAGAGGTGGATTTTGTGAATTTACATTGCACACTTGTATGGACTGACAAAATATGACAGTTAGCGTAAGAAATCGAAAATGCATGCATGGTCTTGCATGATGCCCATTGTATAAGCATAAGAAGCTTATCAGCTAATTATATGGGTTGGAATTTTATTGCACACACTTTACACATAATTACACTTTACAATGTAAAGTTGGAGCAGGACCACACCATAGAAAATGTACTAGATTAATTTTCCCACTTGAGAAACAACCTTAGAACTGCTATGGAGACTTGCAAAAAGAACATTGCTTGAGTTTGTAGTCAATTTTCAACATATGCATTGTCAGTGTTTAAAATAAAACTTAGATTTTAGAAGAATGTATTCAACAATAACAACAACAACATCTTTATCTAAAAGTCATAATGGCCACAGTAGCTGTATATGTCTTGAGGCAAGAACAATCATACGATTAAAAGCTTTGTACTTGACGTTATATCTTTTATGAATATGTTGCTGTGTCTGTTATGTAAATAAGATCAACAGAAACTAAGTGTCCGATAAGCAGCTCAACATTAACAGCAGGACATCAGATTTTAAATGAAATCGACTGTTTTTTTAATATACAAAGAAAGGAACTATAATTCTTCAGACGAGAGGCTTGATCATTTACAAAAATAATAAGAAAAACATGACATACATTCACACTCAAGTGCAATGCCCTTGCACCCGCTATCTTTCAAGATAGTGGAGGACCACGTAACTTTTTAATGTATTCGACAAAATTATTGCAAGGTCATACAGAAGTATTCCACCATGACAGACAATCCAAAACCATGACCTACACGATACCTGTATATGCCACTTGTTAAGCTGTGCAGCTAGTTCCAATATTTTGAGCTACGGATTTGAAAGGCACTCAAGTTTTCCTAAGTCTTTCCCATCGTCCTGAAAGGCTTTCCAGAGCTAAAAATCACATCATTAAAATCCACTTAAATACGCAGTGCAATGTAATTAGGAGTAAATATGGCACCATTTGAATGTGCTGTGAGGTGTCTGTGTGCACTTTTCCACTGACAAAGTGCCGGTGCTAAAATCTTGAATGGTTCCACTGACGAAGAGAAAAAAAAAAAAAAAAAAAAAGAAGAAGAAAAAAAAAACTTGCTGTCAAAGGGTCAAAGGGGAAGGCTCTGGTGCTGTTGCTGCTTTTCTGCCATTTGCTAAAAGAACCACAGCAAAAGCAGCAACCATCATGATTGAATCATGAGTGGTCCTGAAACAGCTGAAAGTTAATTGTAGATGACTAGATATGCCCTCAAAGAAAAGAAGCAAAAATATGCAACAGCAGAGCATTTTCTGCCATGTGATTTGCATGATTTCTTCCAACTTCCTTTTGACGATTAGGAAACACCTACTTCCAGATACATAATTGTTGGGCTCTCAAACTTTTGGAAACGTGGATTCATCCTTAAAAGGTTTGTTAGGAACCAGCACCGGTACTGTGTAGATGGAAAAGTAGTACGTCTGCTTCAGTGGTTGTGTTGTTTATATAGCTTTCTTTATCCCATTTAACTTGTGGGCTGTACACAAAACCAGTAATAAGCTTCATATAAGTAGGGAGGCCTTGGAGGTTGAGCTATGATGTGTAGTAGGTGGAGACGCCTAGGGAGATGCTGCCACGCCACGACTTGCCTTCATCTTCTCCAGCCGTTTTGTCAGGTGGCTGTTACTTGCCTCCAACTCTTCAATTTTGTCCATAGCAGACCGAAGCTGACATGCATAACACACACACACACACACACACACACACACACAATAAATAAATAGATAGATAGATAGACAGACAGACAGAATGTATATGTTGGGTTTGAAAGGGGATGGAAAGTAGATTATTTATTGCCAGTTTTATGGTGGAAGTCAATCTCTGCCCGTCATAAGGCCCAGTCTTGGTCCGCTCCCTGCCCCTCCAGCAGGCCTCACTCACCCATTCCATTATGTGCCCCTTTTCCCTTCCTACATTCTGCTCTAATTCTTCACTGTGTAATCCTTGTTCAGGTTAGTCAGTTATTCGCAAAGGGACATTCAATAGTGAAACAAAGCAAAACGAGACAAAAATGTTGTCGTATTACACCTCTCTCTGCAGTTTGCGTTTCTCAGTTTTGAGTTCATCCTCCACTTTCTCTGCATTCTCAGATGCTGATTTGTAGCGGGTAACCTGCCCCTCTAGTCTTATAACCTGCCATTGGAAATATGAAACATTTAAACAGATTAAAGCCTGTTCAAATGCAGTCAATCATGATTATAGTTCAAAATCCAGAAAAATTAAATGGCAAACAAAAATACATGGAAAGCTTACATTCTGTTCCAAAGCTGTGGCCTCCTGCTCTGACTTGACAAGCTTAAATTTGAGGTCACCGATTAGCCTGTTGGCATCTCCTGTAAAAGCATGAATGAGAAGCATGAATTTTCAAATGCCTTTAGCATTTATAAATTTGGCAATTATGCAAGTGTTTTACATTGTTTAAACATGCGCGTGTGTGGCGTGCACCATACTCTGCATATCCATGATGTCTGCATCAGTGCCATTTTCGATCACCCCTCTCTCTGGGTTGGAGCCATCCAACTGAATATATTGATCTTGCCCCGTTTTTTTCTGCTCAATTTGTTCTTTCAGTGACTTTACCTGATCAAAAATACAGATTCAGAAACCAGTCCTTTCCAAAATGTCTGTAGTATACATGTCTGATTTGATTGTTTTAACACTGCACCATTATATTAAAATTATGTGCCATGCCGTCCTGTCTTGCTATACAAATAGCTGCATGGCATAATGCAAAAGATGCATGATCTGCCTAACAACACATCACCATATTATTATTAGGTACAATCATGTCTCTGACTGTAGTGCATTCAAATGTCAAATGATATTGATATTGAAATGTCAAAAGGATGTCATCAGCCTTTAATGACCAAAAAACGAGAGTTCAAACTGCACAGCAAAAAAAAACAAAAAACAAAAAACACACAAACAAACAAAAAAACCTCGGGTGTGTTGGCTTCCTACCTGTTCCAATAAATTCTCCCGTTCATCTACCAATTTCCGCAAACGGATCTCTGAAAAGCAAACCCAGAGATTTGTAGATAGTCTACAAGGCTTCTATATGTGTATTATATAATAACTTTTAGCATACATTAGGTCTAAAATGCACTGGCTACTGTGCTTCTAATCATCATTAATTAATTTAAAGCTGGTATGCCAAACTCCAGTCGCAGAGGACTACAGCATGTTAGTTACCCCTGCTTAAGCACACCGATTCTGCTTATTTATGAAGTTACTGTTTGGTTACTTCATTAATACAAATCTTATTCAATGGTAAATAAAGAAAGCAGACTTACAGGAGTGGGGATAAGCCAGGTGTGTGGGAGAGGGCATGCAAATGAGGGGCTTTGTGAAGAGTGAATATGGATAACATGCAGAAACTTCAGGAATGAACACAGCATCACCACACACAGCTTCATGCAGCAATGTCCTATTCACAGTTCCAGTACATTCTGTATGTCCTATTCACAGTTCCAGTACATTCTACACATTTTTTTTTGAGTACAAGTTGTTAGTGATTGCAAATTTCACACTACTTATTTTTTTCTACAGCTGTGTGATCCAGTGGGATAAAAATAAAGAGTTTTACATTGCTAAGCTTCTTATAACACTTATTTAACTGCATCAATATCACAAAGATCACATGATCATTATATCCTGTGACCATCTAGCAGTAGGGTGAAAATATAAAATGCATATCCTACTAGAAATAATGTTCATGTTTTTTAAAAAAAAAACTTTTATTAACTTTTAACTTGGGGGACAGAAAGTGCGCCTGTACCCACTCACCAACAAAGAATCAGAGAAAGGCAATTACATGCATCAATGAATACAATGTCTATCAACTACAAATCATTGTGGTTACATTAGATAAGAAACATTTATTGAGCAAACCACTAATTTAATACTGTAAGCAAAGCTGACAGTGAGCCATTTGAATTAAAGGGTTGTTTTGTTTTTTTTTGTTGCTGCTGCTCTTGGTGTACTGTGTGCTTTGAAAAACTCTGTCAAACATTAAACAACTTTCACAACATACAGAGAACAAATCAGGACATGCCATTGTAATAATCATTTAAAAAATAAATAAATATGGCATTTTAATTTCACTACGCATCTGATGTCAAACAGCTGTGACTTTTGGGGCTTTATAGGATTTGTTTATGTATAATGTTAAGGCCATCACCACCAGGACATGTTTCCAGTGCTCTTTACTTTTATCCTGCCCTTTCTTGCTTTCTCTTTGCATCCTCTTTGTTTAACACAGTTGCATCTTCTCCAACTTACTGTTCCCCTAAATTTTCACCTCCTTCCACTTGAACAGAAGTGACAACCACTTGGCCCATGTCTACCGTCTCTGGAAGTCTGCTGTCCTGCAAACTGTTTGTTGATTCATCATCTGCTCCTGCATTGCTCTCAGTATCTTTCATTTCGTGATGGTCTTGGGATCTTTCTTCTTCATTTTCAACCATGCATTGTGCCTGATGCACACTCTGTTCTTCTGTTACAGTTTGCTGCTCCTCTGTAATACATCTCTCTCTCTCTGTTAGTTGTTCCCCATCATGACCATCAGTGTCCTGCTTATCCATCTGCAGTACCTGGTCTACCTCTTTACTGTGAGCAAGTATGAGCTCCTGTGGTTTACAGTTGTTACAAATCTGCTCCTGACCAATATCATGTTTGTCTCCTTCTTGCTGTTCGGTTTCTTCATGCAACTTTGCTTTTGACCAAATGGCATCCGAGGACACCTCCAAATCCTCATCATGCAACTCAACTGATTCCTCATGTTCTACCGTAATTTCATCCTCCATTACTTTGGGTTCCTGAACTGTATATACATGCCCATGACATTCTTGCTCCTTTCCAGGAAGTTGCACTGCAGTCAAGTCCTTATATTGTTCATGTTCTGAAGGAGTACCACCCACACCTCTGTCCATGGATATTCCTTCAAAGGTATTCAGTTCACTATCCCCACACAGGTCTTCCAAGTGGGCCTTTTCCCCTCTACTGTGGTCTACTGCACAGTTTTCTTCATACTGGAAATCCTCTGGGCAAGTAGACACAATATGACCTTCTCTGGTTTCATCACACTTTTCTTCTAACTCATTTACCACTTGGAAAATTTCTCTCTCATTTTTTACCACTAAAGTATTCTCAGTGTTACTGGAGGAATTCTGGAGAGCTACAAAATCACTAAACATGTTTGACTTGGTCATAGAGTCAGTCAGATCTGGTTGGTTCTGACTGACTGATTCTGAAACAGCTTCAGTGATGCTGTCAACTTTTGACTTCGTGCTCCTCAATTCATCTTTGTTCTCTGGGTCCATATTTTCTTCATCATTTAAGTTAGTTGATACTTTTTCATTTACTGATACTTCCTCTGAGGGTTCCCCACACTCTGGATCCGATTCTCTTTTATCTGTACAGTCTGCGTTCAGCTCATTTTTATTCTTATCCAGTGCACCTTTTTTTTCAGAACTTTGCTTGTGTTTATGTTTGTTCTTCTTTTTCTTCTTTTTCCTTTTGCTTGAACTACTTGCACTTTGAGAATATGATGCATTGCTATCCATGTTGGCTGATTCTTCAGAAGCTTTTTTGGCCTGAGCATCTCCCATATCTTCTTGTGAAACCAAACCGACCTCACATGCATAATTTGTGGATCTGGGGCTTTCCTGTTCTTTTAACTCATTCATTTTAATAGAAACTGAGCTCTCTTGTTGATCTGTCGGCAAAGTATCCTTAGTAGGAGGGACAGAGTTTTGTTCCAAAACTGTACCTTTTGAATCTTGAAATACAACCTCATCCTTTGTCTGACTGTTATCCCTGAACCCTGAATTAGAAATCATACTCTTAGTGTCTAAAACAGCATCATTTTCAATTTCATTCCTGAAGTCATGATTTATAAGCCCTCCATCATTTTGTACCAACAACAATTTGTCAGGGACATGTGGATGGAGGTGATTGTTCTGCATTTCATAATCCAAATCCTTTGACTGTTGATCTTGGTCTTCTCTGCAGCTTCCTACATTTCCATCTCTACCCATCTGGAATTCCTGAGGGCCTGTGAGATTATTGAGGAGTCAGTGGCAGAGAAAAAAAGAATCTTATCTGCTGCCAAATATTTATAATCAAAAAGTAGCAAGAAAGAATATGAGGAGGAATATACTTTAAGGCTAATCTGCTCAACCAGTATGAAACATTAAAGGAGCTTGCTGTACTGAAATATCTACTATGGTGTCAAACTCAACATATCTCAGTTAAACTCATACGTTAAAGGTACCATGGATTAATGTTCTGTAAAGCTCAACTTGTGGTTGTCTATAGAGGCATTATGCAGTTATCTAGTTATAGCACTTAAGATTGAGTAAACATTTCTGAGTACAGATTATGCATAAAGACAAAGGTTCCAAATGCACCATGGAATACTGTACCACATGCCCCAATACACTGTCATCTCAAAACCTTTTTCTTGCTATAAGAGAAAAAAAAGTCTAACTTTGTTGTTCTTTGTACAAATGGATAAAAATTAGTAGTGAATAGGGAAAGATAGATTCAGTCCCTGTGTTCTTAATTGAAGTAATATCCAATCAGAGTAGTTGGGCAAGTAGGATTTCCAGGCACTTGATGCATATATGTAAAGAACTGCAAGACAAAGGTGTGGATAAGCCTTGGGTCTCCTGGAATAATGGTGCCAATTGTGTAGTGATTTTTATTTTCAAGTAATATGGAAAGATTATGATTATTATAATGCATTCTTATTTAATACATTCATATACGAAATGCAGGTCAGGATATGGGAGATTGTTCAAATTACTGATTCTTCATGTGTGAATATAAGCTTGAAAGATGCAACTTTTCAAACAAGGAGGGCAGAACTGCTTGCATTACTTTGACACAAATCAGCAAAGCTGTAGCAGTCCAAACATTTTTCAGAAGCTCACTCACTCTCCAGTCCAATAATACTGATCAAACTATAGTAAAAACTAGCAGCTCAGTACAATTTGCTTGAAACAGAACTGAGCGATAGGTTGATGTTTTACAGAAAACAGGAAGTGACAGTAAATGTTTAGAAAGAAACCACACAGTCAACATGCCAATGCACACCATAATTTGCATGCGGCCCAAAAATCCTGTTAGACATCGTTTACTTGCACACTGCTGGAGCAGAGAGACATTTTGCCATTTAGCAAACATACCAAGCACACTGCTCCCCTGTGGAACTTCAACACTAGCAGATCCATCAGCCACATCTGCCCCCCTTTCACTGGTGGTGCTTAGGTCAGGTCCAAGAACAATGCCATGTTTCTGGAAAGAATCATTTTAGATGCTGAAAAGAGAGCCAGGATCCACAAATTTAACTCAATGTTTAATTATTACTGAGATGCAACGACTGGAATGTGAAACATTTTGTCTCAAAACTTATTAAAATTGATACACATTTTGCATACATTTCAATACCTTCAAAATGTCTTTAAGCTGAACCACCTCATCCCTGAGCACATCCCGCTCATTTCGAATGGCATCAGAATATTCCTTCTGCCTTTCTAAGGCCTGAGCAGCGCCCAAAAGAAGTTGCCCAAAGTGAGGCAATGAAGGTGAAGGAAATAAAGACAGAACATGTGAGGAAGAGTAAAGGAGACATTCACAGCTGTGAACAGTCTTTCATTAGATAAAACTATGTAGCCTACCCCAATTTTTTTATTTTTCCAGTCAATAGTTTCCTGCAGGTCAGAAACCTCCCTAACCAAGCCATCTTGTTTGAGTTGTAACTGACGTATCTCCTGGTGCCATTATGTAAATGGGGTATTGAGGAGAAAGCAAAGAGGCACCCAGAAGAAATAGTAAATACATTGATAAAAAAAACAAAAACAAATGTTTTTATTGAGTTTGAAGGAAAACACTTCAGTACAATAATAAACAGAACTCACAGTGAGAAGCTCTTCACTTTGCTTCAGGGTTTCTTTAAGTTCATTGAGTTGAAACTGCAAGGTACTGTAGGCATGCTTCTCTCGCTCTAATAGCTGGGGAAAAAATAAATCCAAAGATTCCAGGTGAGTAACTAGTTTACTTTTGTAAGCACTTTTGTAAGTTGCTCTGGATAAGAGCGTCTGCTAAATGCTGTAAACGTAAATGCAGTTTACTTTAGTAAAAGATGTAGAGACAGTCAAAATTGCAGTGCCACTTCAGACAGATGTCCTTCATTTTGTACTTCATTACTCTATATTTCTCTCTCCACACACACCCACACCCTAAAATTTAAAAACTCATACCTTACTCTTATCCTCAGACTCTCTGCGAGTCTCAGCAAGAAACTCTTCTAGCTCCATGAGAGAGTCTTTTAGACTGTCAATCTGATACATTAGATTAGTTTTCTCATTATCCAACTGAGCATTGGACACCATGGCCTTGCGATACTTCTCCTCCATCTCTACAAGGGAATCCTACAATTGATGGGGCAGTGTTATTTCTATGCATGCACCAGCACATTTATCTGACTACTAAAATATTACAGCAATATCAGGTAATGTATAAGCATTTTAAAAAAGCTCCTGTAAAACATTTTTTTACTGTTATTCATGAAATATCATCAAGGAGCCATGACATTGTGGATAGAGATATGCACAAAGACATGCTGTTAACTGGCAAGACACACACATTAGATGATAGAAAATGAAGTGTAGCCCTTACATCGTAGATTTAAGACAAAGATGAAAGTATTCCCTAGTATCAGCATTGCTTATATTAACTGTGCGGCGTACCTTGACTTCTTTGAGGCTCTGCAAATACTTGGCCTCTACATCTTGGATCTGATCCTTAAGCTCATGAATCTCCTAAATGAACAGCATTGAAGAGTGAAAAAGGCTGAAGGCATGAGTAAACAAAAAAAAAAAAAAAAAAAAAAAAAAAAAAAAAAGAGATAGCAGATAAATAAATAAGCCTATAAAGAATTCAAAGATTAGCAGCCTGTAAGAGCAAACAGTGAGCAATCAGCAACTATAACTATGGAGTTCTGCATCTCAGAAGAGTTCTCATTCACAATGTGAAATGTAATGTACATACCATTCACCATTGGTGAGTCTGACAGCCCAGCACTGAGATTTAGCTAACTGATTATGAAAAGGATCTTTCTTGGAGACTAACTACATAGAAGCCATAGAGCGTTTCAAAGTCAGCACCATGGCTTCTACATTATTTCCAAAATCATTCTCCAGATTGTTTCTGAACACTTGAAGTGATTGACAGAAAGACCTAGCCCCAATTTAACAATAGGAATTACTCATTTTTGGTTTTCAAATGCCTTTTATATCTTATAGTGCCACATATTAGTAAAAATACACCAAAATCAACAGGTTATGTCAAAAGAACAGAGTTGCAAGTAACAATGTCCATAAGTGAATATACCTGTTAGATTTCATGAGAGTCACTATTATCACTGTTTTGAGTGAATAAGCACACCAGGATTTATTGGCATGTAGAGGCTATTCTTTGTGCTAATGTTTACTTTTATTGAATATTAGTGTTTTTTAGGGTCCTGAACTCTGCATTCTCTTCACATTCTCTGGCAAAGACAAGGCATTTCCAAATTTAAAGATATGCGCTTAAATTCTGTATGCGCAGGTTTTAATGACTCATCACACAAATGTGTCCTCCCTCAGTTCAACTTATTTTGATATTTCCAAATATATTCCTTCAACATCATTACTTCAACTTTCCAAATATATCTTCAGTTTCAGTCTTAGATAATACGCTAGAGATCCCTTTTATATAAAAAAAACGTTAATTTCAAGAATAAATGATTGTCTTGCTTCTCTTAAAAGCACAACTCTTGTAAAAACTACAGCAAACTGAGAAAACGAACTAGGGGAGGACATGGAAGAGGTCATTTGGAACTGTGCTCTACAAAGAGTGAATGATGGTACCTCTTGATCAAAATTAAGCATAATACACTTCAGTGTTAATCAAACTTCTTTTTTAAAGAAGACTAGCTAAAATATACCCCAACTCAGATACATGTCTTGGTCGTTCAGTGCTCTGGCAACTTACTGGACTGTGGTCTTTAAAATGCTATCGGAGGCGTTTAACACTGAATTCCAATCCAACTCAGTAGCAGCCATAATTGGTGTTAATGTTCTATAATACGGATAACACACAATTTCACTGCTTCCATTGCTTACAACACTGCTTGAGCTCAGAAGCCAACAAACCATCCCAAAGTGTCTACATGTTTTAGTGACTTGTTGCAATACTCACTTAGGTTTTCCAGGGACAAATTCCTTTCCACGTGGGAGCCAGTTCTCACATATTTAGGGAAACAAAACTAAAAGAAACTAAGCCACCTGTAATGGTCTCCTAACTGGTCTTTCTAAAAAGACAATTGCACAAATTCAGTTGATTCTAAATGTAGTTGCCAGAGTTCTTACTAGAACCAAAAGAATGTAGGTGAAGGATCTTGGGATGTAATAAGTTTTATTATTTAGATACATCTATATTTGTGTAAAGCACATTGCATTGTAACAGAGTATGAAAAGTGCTATACAAAAAAAAACAACAGCCTTGCTCTACTTTGGTGGGTTTAACCATAAGAATCCACCAGAGGCGCTACATTATAAACACTAACACACACTAGGACCACCTGGGTACAGATGTGAGAAAAGTCCCAGTATTAGTACTTGCATGTGCTTGTAACAAAGGGTCTGCTACTTACTAAGGTGCATTACTTGGTGTATGATGTGTGTGGATTACGCGTGTGTGCCTGCTTGTGTGGCTCTCTTTTCTCTCCAAGCAATTCGAACAGCCACGCATCATTCTAGCTACGGCCCCAGTCATCCAACTGGAGTACGCCGGCTGATTTCTGGAGGCAGGACATAGTGAAACTATGTACGCAAACGTCTGCCTAGACACATTAGGTAAGTGGGCAGGTGCCAACCGCTACCAAATTGTCTGGTAGTTTTAGCCTAACATAAGCAGTTTTTTTTTCTCCCGTTTTCTCTGGTAGGACTAGGTAAATTACTCAAAACATAGAACTGAGTAGTGGCAGTTTTGTTCTTTGTGTTGCTTGGGCACCATCCTAGTTCTTATTCCAAGTCAGACCTTCACACCTTGTTTATGCATTGGATTGCCTGGGCTGTCTGTGTCTGTTGTACATAGTTATTACCACATTAAAACATCTTTCTTCACTGTAAATCTGTATGGATGTATTGACACTAAATTGAGAAGCCATTGTTACTGCTTGTGCTGCCCAGCCTAGAGAGGAACCTCAAGTTCCTGACACTGTGCAAAAAAAGTTAAAGTAAACATAAACTGCTGAGATGAGGGATAGCACCACATACATCTTAGGAGGACAGCGGACTACCTTAATCTCCTGCATGGAGGTCTCTGTGTCTGCAGTAACAGTTGAACCTCCACTTCCTCTGCATGAGCCTAATGAGGCAAAAGTGGCAGTAGATAAAGTTGATGCTTGAGAGGAGCCCTGAAAAAAAAGGGAATAAAATGACTGTTAGGCCGGAACTTGATCAAATGACTGAACGATTAGAGTCAGTATTCCGCTGCACACTCACTGATGTTGCTCCACTTAAGAACAAGAAAACAATGGGGACAAAAAAAAATAAAATTAGTTCCCTGGTATAATGATCACATTCGCAATTGAAAACAAAACACTCGAAAAATAGAATGTAAATGGCACCACACAAAGCTTGTAGTCTTCCAGCTTGCATGGAAGGAGAGTCTTCTCAAGTATAGAAAGGCACTTATTACCGCTCAAACAGCTCATCTCTCGACCCTAATAGAACATACAAATAATCCTAGATTTCTATTTAGTACAACTGCACATCTAACTAGGAATAAATCTGACACCAATGCTCAGATTACATTAGATAACATTAAGAGTATTAATGTGACATTGGGCAGCTGCTGAGAGATCAGAAAAACCAAGCCAAAACATACTCTATCCAAGAGCCAGAATTTATGTCTCTGATCTCACACTCAATCCTTCACTTGCTCACTAGATTCACTGCCCACACACTTTAAGGAAATCCTACCTGTAGTAATTGAACCTTTACTAAATTTAAAACTCCTTGAACATTGGCTTCATTCCTAAATAATTCAAATTAGCAGTAATCAGACCACTTATTAAAAAAATCTAATCTCAACCCATGTCAAGGGTTAAACTACAAGTCGATCTCAAACCTTCCATTTATTTCCAATATCCTAGAAAAAGAAGTAGCTCAGCAGCTAAGATCATACCTGAATCAGAACCCGATACATGAAGTCTTTTAGTAAGAGTTTAGGCCTCATCATAGTATAGACCGCACTGGTTAAAGTAGTTAACGACCTGCTGTAAGCTTTGGACCAGGGTTACGTTTCTTCTCTTATATTGCTTAATCTGAGTTCAGCATTTGACACCACAGATCGTAACATTTTAATAGATATGCTTGAAAACGTTGTTGGGATTAGGGGAATAGCCCTTTCTTGGTTTAAATCTTATTTAACCGATTGCTACCAGTTTGTTAACATAAATGGAGAATTTTCAGCCTACAACAAGATTAGCTATTGTGTCCCACAATGATCTGTTCTAGGGCCCCTGCTTTTTTCTTTATATATGCTACCTCTAGGTAACATTATACATAATCACTGTGCTAGTTTCCATGATGATACTCAGCTATATGTCTCAGCCAAACCAGAGAACACATCTTAGTATTACTGAGGAATGCATAAAGGACATCAGACACTGGATGATGAGAAACTTTCTCTCACTTAATCCTGACAAAACAAAAGTGCTTCCATTAGGCCCACAGACAGCTAGGATCTCACTCTCTAATTACTTAATGAACCTCAATGGTCTCCCAAATCACATCTTCTCTAACAGTTAAAGATATTAGTGTGAGTATGGATCCCAGTCCGTCATTCGAAGCTCGGCTATGACTGCCTTTCTCGACCTCAAGATTACTGCTAAGATTAGGAACATACTCTCTTCACATGATGCAGAAAAAATAGTCGATGCATTTATCAGTTCAAGATTGGACTACTGTAATGCCTTACTATCTAGCTGTACCACTAAGTGCCTAAACAAGCTCCAGTCAGACTTCTTACTAGAATAGAAAGTTTGATCACATTACTCATATCTAAGATACATTACATTGGCTCCAAGTAAAATTTTGCAATTATTATAAAATACTTCTAATGACTTACAAAGAACTCAATAGACTTACCCCACAGTACCTTAGCAAACTCCTAGAGCATATTCCCCACCACATTTGCTTAGATTAAAAGGTACAGCTGTTTACTAGTACCAAGAATAAGAAAATATACTGCAGGGGGCAGAGCTCCCACACTATGGAATAACCTTCCTGTAAATGTTTGAGACACTCAGTCTCCATATTTAAGGCTAGGCTGAAAATCTATCTGTACAGTCGGGCTATTTATTAACTACTACCCATCATGGGTAAAGGTGTAGATCTGGTGCTCCATGGGAAATGTTATGATGCCATCACTTTACCTCGTCACTCGTATGTTGACTAAGAGCGGCGGAGTGCTGATGTTCCAGGGTGCCCTCATGCCTGAGTTTCCTTCTGGCTCTATCCTTTTAGCTGGCTTTATCCTTTTAGCACATTATAGTTCCCCATTTTACACATCCTCGTACCTGGACACGCCTAATCTATTCTCTTTCTGCCAAGGTACACCTACCCCTGATGTCAGGATGTTACTGAGCCTCATCCTGTTTCAGCTGCCATGGCTACTCACACCACCCCCTGATATCCCTTGCTGTTGCCCACCACATCTCCACCCCAGCCAACTACTTCTCTCTTGCACTTGATGGTCGATCTCTTGTGGAATGGGTTTAGGACATGTGCAAACCATCGGGACAAGACAAGGACCTCTAGAAAACTGGACTAGACCTCCTTTGAGTCTTGGTTCCTCTCAAGGTTTCTTCCTCATGCTCTAGGGAGTTTTTCCTTGCCATTGTCACCCTTGGCTTGTTCTCTGGGGACTCGGAATAGAACATGCGTAAAGCTGCTTGTGACAACAGCTGTTGTAAAAAGCCCTATATAAATCAAATTGACTTTCACTAATTATATGCTGATACTAGAACAAAAAATGACAAAAAATAAAATAAAAAATTTAAAAAAGGGAACAACAACAAAAAAAATCCTTTGCCAACCTTTTCTAAGAAGTCTGTGTGTGTCATCTATTTGTAAGCAGACAAGGAAAAAAAGAAGAACCAGAACAACTGACACTGTCATGCCATTCATTTGATCATGAATTGCATCAGATGTTACTTTCCAGGGAAGTAAAAACAATTCTCTGTTCTTTCATTCTACAAATTATAGCCAATAGTACATTTGACCATCGTATCCATATGAGCTTTGATGACATCCCATTGCAAAACCACGGGTGTTAATATGGATTCGCCTTTAACATGGAGATGGCTATGCTTCATGGCTTTAACAGCTTCCAATCTTGGTGAAAGGTTTTCCACAACATTTTAGAGTTTATTGATGAGAATCTGTGTCCTTTTTGAACAAGAATGCCTGGCTCTCAATGGACATTCTGACTCATTGTAAAGGTGTTCCATGTGGTTTAGGTCAGAGCTGCGGCACAGGTTCCTCCTCCTCAAACTCCAACAATGTCTTTATCAACCCCATTTTTGCTCTAGGGCGCCATCTTTCTGGAACACCCCATCCTTCCCCAAACTGTTGTCTCAACATAATTGTCATGAATGTCTTTTTAAGCTACAGCATTAACATCAGTCTTCACTGTAACTAAAGGACCAAAGGGACAAAAACAAACAAACAAACAAAAAAAACCAAACCAGACATCATCCTTTCATCTAACTTTATAATTGGCACTATGCATTCCAGTATTCACCAGGTAACTGCCAATTCCAGACTCTTCACTGCAAACCACACTTCTCCACTGCTGCGGAGTACAGTGGCAACGGTCTTTAGATCATCTCAGCCAAACCTAACATTTTACATAGCAATGTTAGGGTAGTGTTTACCTGCTCAGGTATGGAAATCGATTTCATGAAATTGCCAAAATATAAACATTGTTCTGATGTTGCTTATAGAGGCCGTTTGGAAATCAGAAACACTCTGGTTCCCTCTAAATGCTTTGTACATGATTAGTTTATCTTTAACTAACATGCACTTAAATATCAATTAATTGCAACTGAAATCTAAATGCTATACAGTTGTGCTCATAAGTTTTATAAAGTTCAACCATCTTCTCCAGCAGATTCTTTGATAATTCTTTTGCTTTGCCCAAGTCTCATGCAGGGGTCTGTCAGGAGCCCAGTAACCTATTGACAATTGTTTGATAATAAATGGTTTGACCCAACCACTAAACATGAATAAAAGAAAAGTTGTTGTATTATCATTATTATTGTCTGAAAGTTTTTTTTTTTTTTTTTTTAATCACATTCTTTCAGGGTATGTAAACATAGAGCACAACTGTACAATAGATTATATCTAACCCCAGCACTAACCTATATTTCAACCCAAAAGCTAAAATCTAATTCTAAACATAACTCTATGCTTAAATCTGTTGAGAATCACCGGAGTTTCAACAAACAGTTTGTGCACTTGTAGATAATCTATAGGGTTCATCAAAGTACAAATATTACCTAGTCAGAAGTGGTCCTGTGGTCAGAAACTGAACAGTGATTAATTAGACATAGGTGGCTGAAAGTTGCAGAGCTTGGCTGACAGACTGCAAATGTACAGTGAATAAATGTAAAGTGTGCTATGAATGAATATAAGCACCTAAAAATACTGCTCATTCCTCCTTTGTGAAAAATAGTTCAGTACTTTTTCCACACTTGTATGTTTACATTCTAAAACAAACAAACACACACACGCAAACACACACAGTATTGCCAAAGAAACCATCAGAGGCCACAGTAGCACAGACGGCAAATGCATCAAACTGCATTCATATGACCCTACACTTTGCGTGTCATGATTGGAAATCAATCAAGATGAAGACAATGGAGATATAGTAGTATCTGACTGAAAGAGGAAGCTCACCGTGGGGCTGGCACATCTTGAGCTTGCCCTAGAGGACGTCCTGGAGCATAAACCCAGAACACCACTGTACTCAGACTTCTGGGGAGATGTGAATACACATAAGCAAACAGATGCTCACAGAAGACCCACACGAAAACCCATAAAGTCATCATATGACACGGCTCAAAATCATGCAGCTCTTCTCAACTCAACAATCTGGGAACATTCTGAAAGACATTCCCATTCCCTTAATAAAGCAACAAAAGAAACAAATAAAATGTATTAGATATGAGTGACCCGCTCTCACTCACTCTGAATCTCACACAGTATTTATTCACTTTTGCATGCAAAAACACTTAAAGAATCTAATGTATTTAAAATTTACACCTTTAAAAAATTAGTAAAAAAAAAAAGTAAATAGTAATCAGTAGTTTACACACAGGGTTTGGGCATGGCTCATCATGCATGCGGCGTTTCTTACAGCTTGGGTGCTGGAACGGCGAGAGCTACTGTACAAACTGTCTTCATATAAAGAGCCCTATTAGGACAACATTGGAAGAATATATGAGCGCGCACACACACACACACACACACAATCTAAGGTCTGACCACAGCCTGAAGAGCATGCACAGCTGTGTATAGCAAACATATTTTACAATAAGAATGTCTCAGGGTTTAGAAATCTAACAATGACAATACTTAATTTTACCACTGAAACACTGCCAGAACAACAACAACAACAAAAAAAAAAAAAAACCCAAACAATCTGTGATCTCTTTATTGGTAAATGTCATGCGGCCAGAGAGCCAGACTTACTCTATACTAGTGGAAATTTATTACACACCCAGCTGCAAGCAAACTGTTCCCCATGCTCAAACTTAACACAGAAGATCAAGAAGCTCAAAAGGCTTTTCATCCTATGGTTCATCACACAGAATATAGCGAAAACAGGAGAAACACTATATTTACATTGATGGCATTTAGCTGATGCTTTTATCCAAAGCAACTTACGATTATGACTGAACACAATTTGAGCGACTGAAGGTTATGGGCCTTGCTCAGGGGACCAACCGTGGCAACTTGGCAGCAGTGGGGCTTGAACTGGAAAACTTCCAATTACAAGTCGAGTACCATAACTACCACTGTCCATAGTAATGTAAACTTAACACTATATGGATCAGATTTAGCAGAGCTGCCATAACAGTAGCAAAGTCTTTGAATTTGCTCAATTGTGATACCACTTCTTTAATGCAATTTGGAGCTCAGTTGTTACAAATTATCCAATACGTGCGAATGTTTAAATTATTTCAAGGCTAAAATTATATTTTGGGGTGTTTAATTTCATTTACATTTAACACATCTGCATTAGTACATAACTACTGTGCCTGAGAAAACCTAAAACACTGCAAAAATAAAGTGCTGTTAAATCACAAAACAATTCTTGCACTACATTCAGGGATGCTATACAAATTCAGAAAACATCTCAATCCAAATGACAACATATGCCAGACAATTTAATAATGTGCTCCAAAGCAACAGATGCTATGCAAATTCAGAGAACACATTAAACTTCAGAAATGCAAAGCCCAGTCACAAGACAGCAGGAGCATTTTTGAGGGACACTGCAAGAGGTTGCAACTGCGAGACCGCGGATATGTTCACATAATAATAATAATAATAATATATAATATATATAACCCATCTGTTAGCACTGCATGTCTGTTGTACTCTAGGCTTTATTTTTCAACCATTTAATACACTATATGGACAAAAGTATTGGGGAAACCTACAGGAACTTATGACATCCCAGTTTAAATCCATAGGCAGTAGAATGGAGTCGGCAGCAACAACAACATCTTCCACTCTTCTGGAAGGCTTTCTACAAGATTTTGGAGTGTCTGTGGGAATTTTTGCCCATACATCCAGAAGAACATTTGTGAGGCCATGCACTTATGTTGGACAAGAGGACTTGGCTTGCAATCTCTGTTCTAGTTAATCCCAAAGGTGTCCGATGGGGTTGAGGTCAGTGGCTTTGTGTGGGGCAGTCAAGTCACCCAACCATGCGTTTAAGGACCTTGCTTTATGCAATGGGTCACAGTCATATTGGAACAGGAAAGGGCCTTCCCCAAACTGTTCCCACAAAGAAAAATGAAAACATACAATTGTCCAAAATGTCTTGGATAATTGGGTGGATAATGCCTCATGAGTATAAAACGTCTAAGGTAGAGTACAGTACAGCCAACACGTTCAAATCAATCCCATCAAGTGGCTTAACTGAAACAAATTACATTTTTTTTAAAAATCAAAAGGTCATCAAAAACACCAAATGCACCCGCAGTCTGGCCTTCTGTTAACTCCTAGGGTCTTATGCATTCACCTGATTGTAGATGTTTGTCTGATGATGCATTCATTTACATTTTTGGCTAATAACTCCTGAAATGTGTGTTACAGACTTTTTATTTACATTAATGCTTAATTTCAGTGCAATTTATCTAGACCATGCCCATTCATTTGAACCTCAATATATTTCACCTAATTTGTCACACTTTGTGTTGCAAAGAAAGTCTTGTCCCTGGATTTTTACCAAATTTCCCCAAATATGAATATTCGGTTGAATTTGTACAATAATCATTATAGCTGGCATATATTCAATACCACTTATCAGAATCAGGTTAATATCAGCAAAAAATGCTAGATCATGGAAGAGACTTTAAATAAATTGATCTGATACTGTCATGATCCAGCCTGTAAATAGCACAGACCTGCTTTGCTGCAGCACAGCGCAGGTCATGTGATCACAGCCAGGTTAATCTGAGCAGTTTATACACAGCTGTAGAGTTTTCTTTACATTAATGATTAGAATTATTATTTTCAAATGAAAATATCCATGCACTCACACACATGATGACTTGCATTGATATCACTTTGACAAGCCAATGTGAGGGAACAGGTTATCTGCCTTCTAGTGAGAGCATTTAAACGAGTCAAAGTTGTAGTTTAGCACTGTGTTCAATTTGGCCATAAAGTAAAGCAAGTTCAGGGTTGGCTGGGGAAAGGAGGGAGTGCAGCGGAAACCTGACGGAAAACTGAGCCAGAAAGACTATTTGCCAGGAAGCAAATAAGTAAACCATTCCTCTGAAGTTAATTACGCTATTCCTTGAGCATGTTCAAACTGCATATAAAAGCTGCTAAGTTTGCTAGTAGTCAGTTGAATTTTAAGGTGGACTGGAAAATTTGAACAAGAAGCTGGAGAATAACCAGCTAACTCCGTCCATGATTTTTTTTTTAGGCTAGAAAGAATAGCCATCTTGACATCATACATCTGTTAGCAGATTACACATCCTTTGATTAATTAAAGGTTGAGTGAAGAGAGACTAGTACAGGTAGCCTCTCTT
>NC_137505.1:21880000-21927500 GCF_041902795.1 Electrophorus electricus | reverse complement strand
ACGAATCCAAATATGTTTTCAGAATTTCTCCATAAACCATTGCCTTATACATGCATATCATTATGCATAGTATTGAAAAGCAGCACCATGGAACATGAAGCCCTCTGTGTTGGCAGGATATTGCTGAACACAAAGATGTTTTTGAGGTCAAATATAAGCAGAAATAAACCTATACATTTTAGAAGTTTGTTTGTACATATTGTAAGTTTAATAACAGCATTATTTATGCATAGGTTATATATATTTATTGTAAAATGTATTTGCTGTCACTTATATAGCTGTTAGAAATATTTGAATTTAGCATGAAAAGTACTACAAGGGTCACCAATTTTAATTTGTGGGACAAAAAAAAAAAAAAAAAAAAAAAAAAAAAAAAGATTTGGCCATTTTCAAGTATGTTTTGCACACCTGCTACTCTACAGTCTTTCCCCACCAATATGAAAGTCTCTGTAACCCACAGCCAAGATGCTATGTGGTACTCACTGACTGTGCAAAGAATCCTGAATGCCCAAAACTGTGTGATTGTATAATAACTTGGTGGTTGTTTTTGTTGTAGTCTAGTTGTAGTACTGAGGGCATGTCCTCAGAAAAGTGGACAGGCCGTAATCCTGGGATACTCTCTTAAAGAAGAGGGGTAATGGAGTGCAGTGAGCATAGTAAACTACACCCAGGGATGGAACTACCAGAATTACAACTCAGTGTTCAGTTTGTAACTTTGCTATTGGTGCTCTGGATAGGTGCTCTGCATTCATCAACAGACAACACAGACGTAAGCGCAAGATAAAGTTGCTGCTCACGCTAGCACAAGTAAATTGGCTACTGACCTGCAGGGTGCTCCTGCTCCTAACTGACATTTGCTCATCTTCATCTGAAACCTGTAAAGACAGAAAGAAGAAGAAGAAAAAAAAAGTCACATTTTCTTGGAGCAGAAACAATTGTCTTTGGAACATGCCACAGGTATTCCAGCTACAAAAGTGCTAGCTCTTTCACTTCCACTCCCATCTGGGACACCATCTGCTTGCTGCTTTTCCTAAACTTCGGCACAGGTTCTTTTCCTTTTTCAATTTCACATCACTCTTCTGCTTATAACTGAAGGCATGGTTTGCACTCGCAAAACCCAGAACTCAGTCTTTTATTTATCACATGCCCAGCATGTCAGCGACATTATACATTGAAATGCTTGCAGTGAGGCTCAGGGCAAATTAACGTCAAAAGAGGTGAAAAAAACAAAAATAAAATACAGTATGTAGTAATGCAGTTTACAGTGCAAGATACAAGTATAAAAAAAGCAAAATATTAAAATGCACATATGTTCATTTTGTATTTACTGTATGTTTCCTGACTCAATTAATCCTGACTCAAATAATAAGGTTGTGGCAATATGTTCAATTAACCATGTTTCATTTAAAAGCATAAAATCAAACCCATGGTCTATACAGAAATCATTAATTAAAAGAGATTTGTTTGCGAGTGAGCTAATATTGAGAAGAACTAACTTGGTAACCTTTGCTTCAAAAGCTGTGGCTCACACTGCATGTTCGACACCTTCACGGCATCTGACATGTACTCCTTTTTTTCTGTTTCTGATAAGCACTGGTATGGTAAAGATTACTGGCATGCTGTGTCCAAGACTCTTCTGAAAACATGTACTGCTGACATCAACACTGTAGTAGCAAGCAGCAGGGACCTGAAGAATATCAAAGTGGTGTCTTCTTCCATTAGGGTGGATGGTGAGTGGGGCTCCTGTTGGCGATGGGGTAGAAAGTGAAGCTGCCTTTCTGGTGGTTGAGGAGCTCGTCCCTTTCTTTGCGCTCTAGGTGGTGGAGTAGCGTAACTCTTTAGGAGAAGGTCTTGGTGATGGAAGTGAATATGGGGCAATAGAAGAAGGCAGAGGGAAGCTGGGCTGATTTTACACTGTACCTGAGGGCTGGCTGACCAGGAATGTGATAGCCTCATCCTAGCTGATACCAGATTCTTCATTGCTGCTGGGAGGTTCGGGTGGGGTGTGTGGAGATGGTGTACAGTGTAGAGTCCTCCCGGTGTTGTGGTGCCCCTGGAAGCTGATAACCTTGGTGATCATTGTGGCTCTCATGCAAGGTCTGCAGCTCAGGGCACCCACAGTGGGGAGAAGATGTAGCTATGGAGTGATCAAATCTGTTGATGCAATGAAGTCCTTGGGTGTTTTTCACTGTGTCGCCACTAAAGGGTTGGATAAATCGACTTTTCACATCCCTTTTGTTTGTGTGCCATCTATCTTGCCAAAAAGAATGGTCTCTTACCAAAAACAGGTTAAAACTGTCAATAAAATGTTCAGGCTGTTTAAACTACAGTTTTTGTGCGGCCAAATGTTTAAATCATAGTAGCTTTGAAAATATTTGTTCTCCATTCAGGCAGAGGACCACTGAAATATTTGTATGTTGGCCTTCCTAATTTGGTTGAAGATGTTATTAAAGTACCTTTTTATTAACTCTGACTCCTGCTTTACTGTGTTATCCTTACAGACATGAACAGTTACTCACTTTACTGTTGTGTAGTCAGTCAGTATTGTGGGCAGCTTTTCATTTAACTCTGAGACTGTCCAGGCTTACACTGAACTATGACCATTTCTGATTTCACGCCATAGACGGAGACGTTTTTATGCATTTCTTTCCTATTGCAGAGCTGATAAACAAAGCTAACAAAGTTTATGGCTTGGCAACTCAATGGGTGCCATTTTCTTAATAATAATAATAATTATATTATTAATATAATAATATATTTATTTAATCCATTTTAATTAATATAACTCAAATGTGCACCGACAGCTTTGTTACATACAAATGTAATATTCTGACAGCCAGTCCATCCTATGGAGTCAGAATGGCTGGCTACATCTTACTAAACTGGTTGCAACACCATGTTGATAAAACCCTCTTGTATGTATACACTCTTTATACATCATTCCCTATTAAGCACAGACTTAGTGCTGAAGCACAGGAAGAGAGAAATAATGAGCGGCACGAGAAAGCAAAGAAGAAAAAGCTACTAACCGAGCTGTGTCTCAGAGAGGGGCGTGCGTAGCGCGCGCTGTTCTCCTACAAAGCCCGGTGGAACGAAGGGAAAAGCAGAGATGGGAAAAACAAAACAAACAAACAAACAAAAAAAAAAGAGCTGAAGATATGATATGAACAGGCAGGGAGAACGTACATGTGATTCACAGCACAAAGAAGCCCTTGATGCTGCTAAATTGGCAAAACATGCAGGTAATAATCTAACCAACATGCAGTGAGACGACTTGCACAGAAATGTTAAGACTGGCATCAGGGCCCAATATGTTATATCCTACACTTACAATCCAAAACTACTCACTTTCAGTCTTTTTACTTTTTGGTGTACAAGCTAAATAAATGTCATGCTATACCACACATTGTTCTTGCCTTTGTAGTTACTGTGAGACATGCTCATCCTGTAATTCTAGCTAGCTACTAATAGTAGGAACAAAAGAACAACCGTCAAACATGCACAGAGTACCACAGTGAAGCAAGACATCAAAAACAACAAAGGCCTGTATAGCCTCGAAAAACATCCTCTGAATGTGAAAATACCATCCATTGCTCAATGTCCCCCCATTTGCTGTCCAGGTTATCCAATCCATAGTATTTCTACACATGGGACAGAATGCAAGGTGAGGAATAAAGCCGAAGAGAGAGGTTTAGATAGGAAAGACTTAGAAAAGAATGTATTCTTAAATACTGAAATGTAAACAATGAGACAAGGCTTATTAGAATTAACCAAAATTAAACAGACAGTATTACAATTATGATGCAGACAAGCAAAGACGCCTACCTTCTGAACCTGATAGATCTGTAGAAAGAATGGACAGCATGTGAAAAATGATAAGGAAAGCCAGAGAGGGTCTGACAGACTTTAATTCCATGATCAGCTACCTGCAATGAAAACTTCATTCTGAGCACAGAATTTAGCCCAAATGGCTAACTGAACACCCAATGATAATCAGTGATGTTTAGAATGTGTATAGTTTTAAACAGTCCAGACAACATCCTTTTCAACTTCCTGAGCCGTTTATGCTGCAAGAAATTAATAGGAGATTCCGTATAACAGGACAATTCGATTCAAATGTAATAAGATAAAACTAAATGTCACATAATAGAAGTTGTGCTTATATTAATTGATAATCCATTTAATAGTCTTAGTTACTTTTTTGACAACAAAAACAAGCAGGATTCTTAACCTACTAAACTCAGAATGTTGAATTTACAGCTGTACCCAACACATGGCTTCCTAAGTCTATACATCTATACACAATACAAAAGGTATTCTGCTTATTCTTAAGTCATTTGCAGAAATATTTCCTCAGTAACCAAGCAATACTATACTATTCATTATCATGTACCAACACTTGATGGTCAGTATAACTGACTGGCTTGTCATAGATAGTTCAGATGTTTGTGAAGTTATCCATTTCTGTTCAGCTGCACCACTTACTATATCATCCCACATCTTTAAACTGCTTTCCTTATGCTTCTTACAAAAGCTAAAAGTAAGACGGTTTATCATTCTGTCCATTTCCACATTCATCGTGAAAAAAAAAAAAAAAAGTGCCCACCTATTTCCTTGTATGCTCTCAGTACTAAAAGTGCACCAGTGCTCCATTAATTACTGTTTAATCTTCATTAGTTATCCACATACTGGTATGGGTTTTATAACACGTCTTCTACTAATAAAACGCCAGCATTTCATTGTCCTGTACATTTCCCCAAGTTGAAAGGCAAAAATGAAGAAATGCTTAGCATTCCTTAGAATAGCAATATTGAGCATTTCCCTTTAGATTATATGACCAGTGTATTTTATAAAGAGTTATCAGCATTACAGTCTTGCAGTCTCATTTCAGTTTTAATTGTACATATTTGCAGTATTCAACCATATGTTGTTACTGAAGCACTGGAACTCTTGACCATCAAATGCCACACTTCCTTCCTTCCTTCCTTCCTTCCTTCCTTGGAAATTTACTTCCATCATTGTCAGTGCCATTTACATTCCACCTCAGACAGACACGGATATCGCCTCACATGAACTACATGAGGCTCTCACCCAATACCATACTCATCAACACATCAACTGGCCCACCAGAGGCGAAAAGACACTGAGCCACTGTTGCATTCAGCTACAAGGCACAGCCTCATCCACCATTGGGGAAATCAGACCATCTAACTCATGCCTAAATAGAAAACAAAGGCTGAAACAGCAAGCCCCTGCTCCAATGGAGTTCATGCATTGGATGGACCAATCAATGACTGCTTTACAGGATGTTCCTGATGACACAAGATAGATCCCATCTCACAAGCCAGTCAAAGTAGTCAAAACATATCCTGATATCACAGCACTCTCATCACCTCAGACCTGGGTCTTTCTCCTGTCTTAAGTCTGGGGGCAAGAGACCTGTATGTGTGCTGCAGTTGAATGCCACTGGGCAACCGGTGGCAACCTAAAAGGTCCATAACGAAGATCTCAAAGTATTTAGTCAGGCATGTGCTCTTCATCCCGTCGGGGACACACAACAGGCATAAATTTTAGCTTCTGCTTCAACCTTCAAAGGAATCTTTTTCTCTCAACTGTGTGACCTCCTTAGTTATGCTCCAACATTACTCCATGTCTGTGTGGTGCAGAGATCTCTCCATTTTGTTTCTCTCTGAATGTTGCCATCTTTTCCTCTAGTCCACGAAGGCTGTATTTTAGGTCATCCATCTGTGCAAAAATAGCCTGACCGCCTGCAGTTGTAGCAGACATGAGCTCACCAGAGATGAATTCGCAGTTTGGCTGCATGCTTTCTGCCACTATTGGAAGAAAACGTTTACTAGCAGCTTTAGCGGTCGCTGCCATTTCAATTTCTTTCTCATCCTTTTCCAGTCAGTTAGTTTAACTGCATGCTAGAGGTGATGAGTGGTATAGTTATGCAATATAAAGGCCAAAATAACCAAAGAAATTTTGTAACTGCTGTTTACATGACTTATGTCATTCTTGTGTAAAATTCTTAATGAATTTGATGAGTGAAGTAATTAGAAGCTAGAGTCCCTGTTGAAGCCATTCATGCTTTGGGCCCTGAAGCCTGAAGTGGATTTGGCTTCAACATAAAAGGCAAAAACAAACCCACAACAAGTGACTTTTCCCTTGAGTGGAGAAAGGCATGACATCACCCAAGATGCAATGTTGTTGGCCCACAGAAAGTACAAGTTTTCTCGACAGGATGCGAAATGCTACTGAAAACTTCAAATATGGTATTATTTATCTGAGAATTATTCACTTATCAGAATTATTATTCTGTTCAATCAGAATTATCCAATAAGTCACCTCTGCAATTACCAGTGATGCTTTGACAGAATAAATACAAATACATTTTGCATCCATTCTGCTCTGAAACCAACTTTATGTATGAATCCCAGAAGATCGTAGCCTATGCCAATTACCAGAAGCTAATCAAATCAAAGTTGCTTTAAATTTTGGAAAACTATTTATTCTCTGGGCAAGGGAACTATTTGGTGATGCCTTCACTCCTCATTCTCTTCTCATTTTCTTTAAAATGCCACCTTTCTTGCCACTCTTTCCACTTATAGTTAATTTCATGAAGAAAAATGACATTACCAGAGGATGACAGGATTTTGAAAGGATTTTGTCATTTGCATTCAGGCCACAAAATAAGGCATTCTTGTGGCGTTTTACCTGAACCTGATAGGCTTCATATCCTTGTGCTGTTTGCAGGCTCTTTTTACCTCTCATAATTCCAACTGGGTGTTTAAATTATGTTTTCCCCATGCTCTTTTTATCCAGTGCAATGAAATTCTGTTTAATGCAGAATTGAAAGATTAAGACTTAACAATATGGACCAAGATGATATAGTATTCTGCTACTACTCTTGTATTTTACACACACGTTAACCTCAGAGCCTTAGTGATTCCTGCAGAATGCAGGCATAAAGAGGTTATAGTTTCAGGAAGGTTATTAAAAAATGTCTCAGCAGATTCATGCTCTAATCAGAATCCCAGAAAAAAAAAAAAAGGGACCCATAATTGAAATTGTTTTTGGAAACAATCATGGGTGGTTTCTTCATTGGTGGTCTTTGTTAATGCAACTTTTGAATTTCGAGAAAAAAAGCTTTTTACTGGGGCTGGTAACACAGTAACACACAACTATCAAACTTAGCTACATACGTACATTCATGCACTCACACATTACCTAACCTTTAACCAAAGGACACAATCCACCAAAGGCCTATTTATTAGGCTGCTGATATTGTATGTCCCACAGTTTGTTCAGCTAATGATACACCAAACTAATGAGCAACGTGCAAGACTTTAAAGACAAAATGTCTTTATAGCCTGTTTAATGTAATTTTTGCAAACTAATGTGCAGTCATGTTATTAAAATTTGACCCAGACCGAGTAGCACATTTGAAGACAATGTTCTGAGCTCAGCAGGTCCTGAAAAGCAAATGTGAGTATTAATCTGATTTTACCTCTTTCTGCTGCCTCTCCAGCTCCTTCATGCGGATCTCACGTGCCTCTGCTCTGGCTGCCCTCTTAGCTGCCAGTCTGGCCTCAGCCTAAAGGGGAAAAGGGAAGAACGGTTTTAATGTAAAGCGTAAGCTGCGACTAGCACCCAGCACTGCCTATACTGTTCATACATAAAGCTCAAGCGGGATTCGAGCCGTCATTTAGATCAGAGATGCCCTACTCCTATCTTTGATCTGGCCAATTTTAGTTCTAACACACCGGATTAGCTAAGTAGTGTGTGTAGTTCAGGGTTGGAACTGTAAACTGTAGAACACAGGTGTGACCTCTAAGTCTGAGTATATTGATAATGAACAATGACTAACAGGATATCAAACACATTTTTTGCCAACAGTCAGCAGGATTTGTGTGTGTTTGTGTGTCCTATGTTGTGCCCTTACTGAGGTCCCCATTATCTTCAATGTGGTTTTAAACTTTAAGTTAAAATGTTAAGTTAAACTAAAACGAAGAAGCATCCATCTATCCATACCCATTGAAAGTCCATTTTTCACCCAATATTTTGTGCATAGAGTATCAGTTTGCTACATGAACATTTTTACTTGTATGCCGTTGTCTCATGAAAGTGCTGATGTCCTGAGTAAGCGTCATTAGACTTCATCTGTAAACAAGCCCTTTTAAGGGAATCTCTCTCTCTCTCTCTCTCTCTCTCTCTCTCTCTCTCTCTCTCTCTCTCTCTCTCTCTCTCTCTCTAAAGAGGGGAACTGAAGTAATGAGTTGGAGTACACCATGACAGAGAAAGAATTAGCTTCCTTCCTGTGAATGACTGTAGCAAAGAGTGCCATGACACCAACAAACCACATCCCAAAATGTCAGTCTCACCTCAACTACAGCCAGACAAGGCCATTTCACACCACCTATTATGCGCATATGCACCAGTAGCCTACTATCCTACCTTACATAGATCAAGTAAACATGGAGAGATCGCAACAATCTGGTTGCTTGCCACTTAGAGTTTAGTGGCAACAGAACTTACACTAGTTACGGTACCTGCGCCCTATAGCGGTGCCATGCAATTCAATATGTTTGAGGCAATCATATATTTAAGCGTGACACATGTACTTTTCTTTTGGTAACATTTTTGTAACATTAGTGTCAGCCAATCAGCAGTCATTTAGTGAGATGGGAGAGGGAGAGAAGCCAATAGCGTGGAGTGAACAGATTGCTAAGGATAAAAGTCTGATGTCTGTACCAGAGTTTGTCATTTTAAATAAGTACCTGTTAGAATATGAACATGTTTAAGTCTGCACTGGTTGTTGAATGGAGAACTTAAACGAGCAGTCTCACGCTGTTTTACAGAATCGTTTTCAACGTCGGCCACAAGCTCGTTACCCTTGAACATTCTAGAGAAGGTAAACTAACTCAGTTGTCTAAACACTGGAGTTTTACAGCTTTCTTTCTAAAGTATTTTTTAAAGCTTACTTTATAAAAGTTGGCCAGCACACTCAGCAAATGTTTACCCTGTTCTTTGTGAGGTGTGCCCGTCTCAACTTTATCGAAGACTAAGAATTTCCAGGTAGCAACTTGGATGACCTGAAGAGCCAGCTAGGTTGGTTTTGGGCAGTCTCTCAAATCCACTACGCTGAGGTGCTTGCAGCAGACACTATGGTGTTAGAGAAATAAGTTCCTTTGCCGAGGTACTTTTAGAGAGTTTCTTTTTATGTGTGGTGTGGACCCACAATTATTTAGTGTAGTTTCATTTTGTTCATTCAATTGTACATCTAATTGTAATTTATTGAGTTTAAGAGTTGTGTCCTCTGAAATTATTTCTATCTAGTTTTTAAATATATTTACTTTCCATATACATAAATAATTTATATGGTAGAATATTGCACTTTGGAGCATCTTATAAATCCTAATCACATCAAGATCAGAAAAAACCCAGGGACACATCCATAAATCAGGGTGATAATATATAGCCTACGAAATTCCTGGGCTACAGGGCCCTACAAAAGACTGACTTCTAGTCAGCAAAATGCTGGGGCAACATCTGCAAACTGTACAGAAAACCATGCCCTTGCATAATCATAAATAACATTTAACGTCATCTTTGTAATCTTTTTTAGAATGTTGTGAAAGTAGCAGTAAAAACACAAATTGCTTTAAAACGCATCTGACAAACAACTACAAAACTAAACTATTCTAGGAAACTGCATTTTATGACAACAGGAAGATAAAGAACCGAGGCATTTACAACCAACCATAGATCACACCCTTCCTGCACTATTCATAGGAAGCTACTCATTGTAGCCAACAAAGCCTCCAGTCTATCAGTCAGACCTTACATAGTTTATTATGCACACACATACAATATATGGGACAGAGCAGAACATGTTATGAAGATATGAAACAATACTTTCATGGTGTATTTGCATCTCATGTGCATATTTTATGAATATATCTTATACAAACACATTTGTAACACTAAGAAGCCGAATCTCATTAAGAACACGTATCTACTTCCTACTTGAAACATATATTCTTGCAGTTATCAAAGTAACCATACTGTCCATAACACTGAAGCCTAGGTCATTTGTGTTTTGCACACATTCTCAACTTGCAGGTGTCTTGCAGAAAAAAAAAGAAAAAGAGATAAGCTAGACAAATTTATCCTACTTGTTTCTCTCTACCCCTGGCTTTATCTCCCTCTCGTAGCTATTTTTAATGACATGTGGATCCAAGCTCTATCAGTGCCCCAGCGAGCTTCTAATTCAGGCAAATATTCTGTGAGCACTTCTGAAGAAAATGGACTGCTTGTTTATCTAGTTCCCACCAAAAACTGCTCAGTGTTCAGCAAGTTTGACACTGGACACATTGGGTTTCTGAGGGCAAGGTATACATGTACCTACTTTTCAATATTTTTAAAAAGCAGATTTTAATCATTATAGGTTTAGGTGTATATAGAAAATGAATCCACAAAATCTCATGTACAGCCATCTCTCAAGTAAGTCCGGATAGCTCTAGTACTCAGTGATTAATAAACTGAGATACATCTTCTAAAAATTCAAATAGACACTTCAGTAGTTCAAGGTGTCCATTCATACACATATGGTATAATTTACAGTGATTTTGTAACCCTTAAATTAATTATATTTTGTAAAGAATAAAGAGACTGACGGAGACATTCGATACAATAATGAAGATGGAGCAGAGAAGGAAGCAGAGATGATGAGATTAGTTAAGTCACATCAGTCTCTACTGCAATATTCAGTTACTCACTTGCTCAACTGACCACAGGAAATTACTCAAAGAAATATTTGCTGTCGTGCAGTTCCTTCAACCATGATTTTTCTGTGTCCTGCTAGATTTCATAGTTTTTCACCATATGGCCTATGGTATTTTTAGAACCATTCAAAACAAATTTAGTAAAAAATGATAGGAGTAGCAATGTTATACCTTATACATCATATAAGAGAAAAAGTAAGTAATATGTGGTTGACTAAGATGTAGACAACAGCAGTAGTCTGAGATGCCACCAGATTAACCAGCGGCAAATTTCTCATATCTTGCATATATTATTAAAAAAATTAAGCTTTCATATAGAAACTAACCCATCAATTTCAAATGATCCCAAAACAAATATTTGCCTACAAAAGGTCTGGGTAGACCATAAAAAAGGATTTACACATTATAAATTAACAGGGAACAAGGAACTGTCATGGGATGCCAATTAAGTTAATTAATTAATTAAGGAAATTAAGTTTTCCATTACATACTTTGCATGTGCATTCAGACATTTCTGGGGCCTGAATAAATAGTGTACAACCAACAGAGAATACATAAAACAGGAAAGTGTTTACAATCTTTTGTAACAGTTACAAAGAATCTTGAGCACTTCAGCATCAGAAACGGTTATTATTCAGTAGCGTAAAAGAGATTTATATCATTGCTATATTCTGGTATATACAGTGGTAATAAATAATTAATCAACACATTTTTTAACATATTACTAATGCAGCAATTCACACAACATTCAGACCAGGCAGTAATATTAATTCAACCAGAAAGTAGTTTGTGAACATATTTCCGAGTTGGCCAAAGTCATTGTAACAGCATGAAACCTATGACTATGTTAACAGAAAATCAGTCTAACTCATTAAGAGGTGCAGATACACCATACTGCAAAAAGTATTCTCACCCATCCAAATAACTGAATTCAGGTGTTCCAATCACTTCCATGGCCACAGGTGTATAAAACCAAGCACCTAGGCATGCAGACTGTTTCTACAAACATTTGTGAAAGAATGGATCGCTCTCAGGAGCTCAGTGAATTCCAGCGTGGTACCGTGATAAGATGCCACCGTTTGCAACAAGTCCAGTCATGAATTTTCCTCGCTATTAAATATTCCACGGTCAACTGTTAGTAGTATTATAACAAAGTGGAAACAATTGGGAGTGACAGCAACTCAGACAGGAAGTGGTAGGCCACGTAAAATGTGCGCAGAGGTCGCCGACTTTCTGCAGTCTATCACTACAGACCTGCAAACTTCATGTGGCCTTCAGATTAGCCGAAGAACAGCGGGTAGAGAGCGTCATGGAATTGGTTTCCATGGTCGAGCAGCTGCATCCAAGCCTTACATCACCAAGCGCAATGCAAAGCATCAGATGCTGTGGTGTAAAGCATGCGGCCACTGGACTCTAGAGCAGCAGAGACATCTTCTCTGGAGTGACGCATCATGCTTCTTCATCTGTCAATCCGATGGACGAGTCTGGGTTTGGCGGTTGCCAGGAGAACAGTAGTTGTCTGACCGCATTGTGCCAAGCGTTAAGTTTGGTGGGGGGGGGGGTTGTGAGTTGGGCTTGGCCCCTTAGTTCCAGTGAAAGAAACTGTTAATGCTTCAGCATACCAAGAGATTTTGGACAATTTCATGCTCCCAACTTTGTGGGAATAGCTTGGGAATCGCCCCTTCCTGTTCCAACATGACTACGCACCAGTGTACAAAGTACAATTAGCATGTCCAATACTTTTCCCTGAGTCATTACACTTTATTGCAAAAACTTGTTTTTAGCCAAGTAGTTTTATTGAAATAATATCTACATTTCATGTGAAAAACATTGGAAATATGACTTTTTAAGAAACTGACAATTGTTGAATAAATAATTTTCCCCCACTGTATCATGCTTGAATTTTAGCTTATAAATATGGTCATGTTTGTGTGCATCTTTATTATGCTGTAGCATGATCTTAAAGTAGCCTTTTATTTAGAAGCTTCACTTAGGATGTGCACTTCGCTTCAAGGTACCTTCAAAGAATGGATACTGCTAGCATTAATCAACCAAGAGTGCAAGTCCGTGAGTCCTAAAGGTTCTGACGTTTCACAGAGATTGCATAGACTGCCTTTTACGCCCACAAACAACTCAGTAGCTTTAGAGACATTCTTTGCTAGGTTGTGTTTGAGATACCATTAAGCCACGTCATGCACCTTACAGCGGTAGGCACTTGGGTCATCACTGGATATAAGGTGGATCACAGTGGTGTCATCTATGAACTTTGATTATTGTATGATTGTGTCCAAGTATAGAAACAAGTATGACAGCCACCCTTTCCAGACTAATTAGCATCAAATCATCACTACATTCCAGAATTTTTTATTCTAAACTTTAATGTTGTAATAGTGCCTTAGGAAAAATAAAATAGTGAACACTAAATACAAGACAGTGAACTTTAAAATCATATTTTCAATATCTGCTCTGAAACTGATTATATATCGTTGTCACACTCACACCTTAACCTCACTTACATTTAGCATCTAGCTGAGGCTGTTATGCAGAACAACTTTACAAAAGTGCTGTCATCCACTCAGAGAATGCATCCTAGCCAGTGCAAACAGCTTAGGGTCCAAATACCATTAAGATACTGCTGGATACAGGCCTGAATGCTGATAGTTTGAAACAATAAATCACAAAATAAGCGCAATACCAAACAACAATATGTGCTCACTTTCCTGGGAAGGCAAGAAAATAGCAGACTGGACAAAAACCTCATGTAAATCAACTGTCCATCTGTCTTGCTGACCCTCAATAATGTCATGGAAGTTTGGCTTTGATTTTAATCATTTGTAAGGGCATGTTGGGTAATGAATGTTTCAAGATGGCAAATGTAAGACAAATGAAGGCAGGGGCAAAGTTGTGGTGGGAAGTTCACATAACACAACATGAACATGAATGTCATGGCAATATTTCAATTTCAATGTTTCAGTATTCCAGGGATTTCAATCATTTCCTTGGGCAGAATGAGTGTACAATATACAATTTAACTGAAAAAAGAATTTGGTCCACAAATTAATTTTTTTTTTCTACTGAAAATGCAGAAATGAAGAGTTCAAAGAAATCACTGAAAGTCCAATACTGCTATGATATTTTATGTCCACAATGGATATACATGCAACAGAAAAACAGATCAGAGAGTGACAAGTTTTAACAAAACCTTCTGTTCTTTTCAGTTCCTAAAGGAGTGAGGAAAACCTTGAGTGGTTAAAGCTAGAGAGAATGGAGTTTCAACAAACGTGTATATAAACTGACCACAAATAACACTAAATGTTTCCTACTAGAGCTATAGTTTTTGAAAAAGTGTTTGCTGATCAGAAAGCCTGAAGAAAGGACACTATTAAACTAGTAAAATACTTTTACATATAATCTTACATTCAGGGTTTGATTAACGATGGAATACATGTAATGGCATTATAAACAAGCATACCAAAAAGGCAAAAGGGCTTCATTAGAGTCACAGAAAAAAAGCAATAATCAGAGTACAAGTGCATTTTAAAAAATGTGATGATTTGCAGGACTGCATTACAACTTAACCAGGACCGCTTACTCCTCCTCATTTCTTGCACCCCTCCGCGTCCAGACCTCCCCTCCCGCCCTTGGAACAGTGTTTCCATGACTAAAATAGTGTCAGCAAATGTACGCTGCATTTAAGTTTTAAAATATGCACCATGAATTGCGTTCCTACCACGGATGCGTTTTGGCTCCTTTATAAAATATTCCCTTCAAATGTGTGACTGAAAACAGTGCATTTCATGATTCAAATCATGCTTTCCTTTCCATTTAATAAAAATAATGTTAGTGATCTATTATTTCCTGAAACATGGAGGAAAGCCCTTTTCCCAAGCAACTTTTCCAGTATCAGAAATGTCAGAATATTATTATTATGTGGTTTGAGTAAGGTGCATGTCTTGCTTGCATGTAGACTGATATATTAACATGGCAAAATCTGTTTTATTAGGCTGCATTATTTAAATAATTTTTTTTCACAACTGGAATGTTGGTGGCTATACTGAATGGTACTGGAATGGATTAATGTAATCCAGAAGTAAAGGATCATAAATACGATTGTTACTTTAATATAGGAATCCTTTGGATTTGGTTAAATATACATTTTTAACAGGTAATCTATAACATAATACATTTTTTTAAATAACCTTCCCAGCACTTATTATATTATGTAATATTTGGTTGAACAAATTGGTTAGTAGCCCTAGTATAAACTATCACTGCAATGACTGCTCTAGTACAAACTATCCCTTCTATCACTGCCCTAGTATAAACGATCACTATAAAGTACTCATTATTTTGGCTATTATTTCAAACTATTACTCCCTTATCGGGGAGTTCTCACTGGTATATATACAGGCTGCTTTGACTTATCAGTCAGCAAGGAAAATGGATCAAAACCCGAAGGACACTTCAAACTTGCCCTTTAACAAACACTTGAACGCAAGCATGCTAGAAAAAAACTTGCACCTTCACACTGAACACTAGAGTTCAGATCAGATGAACGCAAACTCATAAAGCAATTTATGATAAGTTGAAAAACAACAACTAAAATATTCTTGTGGGCACCTATACTTGAAATTCTTCCCTAGGAAATCCTTTCCTGAATCAGAATCCAGTTTATACAGACTACACTATCATGTCTACTTCATTGCAGTTTCAGTAGACATTTAAATTATGCATTCACATAAAAAAAAACAAACAAACAAACAATGCAGCTTCATGCTTTTTTCACCCCACCAAAATTACCAATGGGAAACAAAAACAAAACAACAATAAAACTCTTTTCACATCTGGGCCTGTTCTCACAACTAGCAGTGCCAACAGCTGATCTTTAACAGCTCTATTTTTAAAACCCTTGTTACAAAATCAGCCAACTCATCAGAACTGACATACCAGTGTGAGAGGAGGAGCCAGTGTGGGACCCCACATTCCCAGCACTTAAAGGCAAACGATTTCATGGACTGTGAGAAATCCTTCTTATCAGTCAGAGAGTCTACAGCATCTTGTCATCCCAAAAACAGCTAGAAGAGCACACAAAGGAAGATAAGGCAGCGACACCTTGATACAACCTTCATTTAGCTTCCTGTAATAAAAGTTTTAAACTTTTAGACATATATAATATAGATTATTTGTTCATTGTTTAATAGCTGTGCTACATCATCAAATATTAGACCAAAGAGCATTTAAGGAAGTAGTTTCAGTGAAAATGATGCAAAGCTGCTCCAACTTCCTGCTTAGTCTTCTTACTGCATCAAGTGTTACTGGGCACGTTTCAGTTTTTAGCGTTACTCGGCACAGTTCTGTTTCTCCTTCCAATGAACAAAGTGCATGTGTTGCATCATAAAATGTAAACTAAATTCCAATATGAATAATTTCACTTGCACCTGTTCCTGTTGCATTTGTCAGTTATTTGTGTTTTTTTTAATTGCTGAACAGCAATGAATACATTTAGGAGTTTACATACAAGGACCAGAACACTTCTGATTCACTATCAGCACTCCTCAAAGTTGTATAAAGCCAAATTTAAACTGCTGAAGTGGCAGTCACATGGGAGTAGAACAAAAGCCATCATAAATTGGAATAAAGGAAAAAAAACCAACTTGAAATCATTTGTTTTCAGAAATGTATTAAAAATTAGAAATTAACATTAAAGAGTATTGCCCCTGGGACCCAAGTTTCTGTTTATTTCATTTAAAATTTAGCTTTTTCAAATTCTGTGTTTTAATTAATTTTATATTTTGACTTTAATTAAAGTCAAAAACCTCTGCTGCATCTATTTCTTGCACTGTGACCCTATACATCATGATAATATTCTATGTAATATCTGTTTAAACCAGAAAAAAGTCCTCCAGAATTAAAGAAAAACTACAATTCCTCAATGAAATAATAGTGAGAGTACATGGTTTTGCAGATATTATGACAGCTAGAATTGACAAAACAATAATTAATAATGCTGACACTAGTTAGAACGGATTACTTTTCTCTCTTAATTAAAAAAACAGGAAAAACAGGAAGCTTTATGCTATACTATTAAACGTCAGAAAAGAAAACTATACTTTAATTCAGAAGGACAATCACGTAATACATGTTAAATAATACACACCAAGAAACTATTAACTAGACTCATGCAGGGGGATTTTGCATACAGGCCCAAAGCCCAAGGCCCAGTGCCTACATGGCTTGGCCACCTGTCACTGCACACCTGCGCCTGTTTGTCAGCGCCACTGAGATTACAGCACTGCTGCCATGATCTGGCGTAAAACTGGGGATATCTGGCGGGCACACGCTTAAGGAACTAAAGGCATGACAATATTACGATGTAAAGGTAAAGTACCGGGCTACAGAACCATGTCAGAGCCATGTGGACGTGCACCGACACAGTGCCAACCTGTGTGCCCGGAGAGCTGCTGCGATATATAGATATTAACGAACTTTCTTTAACGGGTATTATTCTGAATTAACAAATTATGAGAGCAATAATAAATAAACAAATCTGACAAATACATGTGAAGAGAAGCCTAGCAAAAAGACGCATCGATGTAGGCTTCTTGGGTGGACTAAAACATACCTCTTTAGCGATTATATTCAGCGCGTCCTCCTCAGCAGTGAGTCCGTTTCTGTTAGGCACCCTCTTCCGTCCTGGACCCTGAGATCCCATTGGGCTCGTGTTTTTTTTTTCTTTGATCGTCCTGTCAATTTTAGAGTGAAGAGAAATATCCTTCACAAAAAAACAACTCGTAAGCAGTGAGCCGTGAGCGCCACGTTGGAGAGTTTTCCGGAGTTGCGCTCTCACTGCGCTACGGTCACATCCGTCTTGCGCTCTCTTCCTGACTTTGCCTGCTGAAAACAACGACGGCGATAAATAAGCCCAAGGTCTAAACCTGCCTTTGCGACTCTCTAAGTGCAGTCACGACTCCCGCAGGTTTAAATGTGTACCCCTCCACGAAAGTTGCGGCTCTAGTTGACCGAGACTAGCCGAGTCCTCTCGGCCAGGGTGGGGTCACGCCGCGCTGTTCACACGCGCTTCACTATTTTTGATGATGGGAGCCTGCAGCTAAAAACAGAAACATTATCGCCCGCAAGTCATATGCCTGCCGCTTCTAACTTTAAAGACTACCGGGATATCTTCGAAATGCCAAAAGCGACCATTTATCTTACGTAACTTTTCTGTTTTAATCTGCCCATACCTGTTGTCTCTTGCTACCGGCAATGTGGCAATGTAGAAGCGCGAACGTTGCCTCTATGCACGTTTTTATTTGCTTTTTTTTCCCGCTGTGATCCCGGCCTAGTGCATGCTGACATCTAGTGGTAGAAAGAGAAAATTCACTAAATTGCACAATGCATAAAAATATTTTGGCGTCGTTTAGTTAATTTCTTACAATAAATTGTCACTTGAGATCCAGCAGGTGCACGCATGTACGCAAGAGTGCTTTGTATAGTAGCCTTTTCTCTTCACCTTGCAGGCTTGAATTATTTGCCTACAGTCAGGAGCATCACTAGGCCCAATTTAATGTGGTATGCCATAGTAAAGTGTTTCCATGCCCCACTTTAATTATGGGGGTAAAAACTCCATATGAAAGCTATTATGCTTTACATTTTAACGTGGTTGTTGAGCAGAACTGCATGACACAACAAATTTCCTATAATGACCCAGCATAAATGCATAAATCCTAAATGCTTAATGAGCTACCACTTTCAGTCAAAGCCAGCTTCTTTTGGTTCCTCTCTTTCTATAGACAGTTTCAGGAGCAACACCAACAGACAGATAAACATGCATTTTGGTAACGGAAGTGCAGGTTTTTACTACTGAGCCACAGTGTTGATCCCATTTATTTTACAGCTAAATCAATTAATAAAAGATATGTCAAGATATTGAATGTATGTGTGTCAAAACATTATTCCACTTTTATCCTTACACAGTGATGATGGATGCATACACACAGGCATTTAGATTTAATAAGGTCCTTCAAAATAATAGTCATGCAATAATGGCAGAACCTACGTCAAATCACTATGCAAAACCTAATTATCAGGATTGTATTGGTTATATGAGCAAACTCCCCATATATACCAACAGGAAACATTCTCTAGAATCCTTATAAAATAGTAGATTGGGAGGATGATTTGTTGAAATGACCACCAGTTCATTTTTGAGGGATGTGTGATCATGCAGTTTATTTGTGTATTGACTGGTTTCTATGCTCCGCAAGCCAGCAGGGGTTAAACATTCCAGGTACAGATAAAAGCAGGAGCTTGATGAATGCCTGGAGAAAATGATTGAAAATACACAGAGTTCAAATAACAAGAAAATAATAATACCCCTTTCCCGTTTATGTAAATTCATCCAAAATTATAGGTTATATGAATTTAGAGTTGTTTAGATTTCATCCATGCATATATGTTGACTAGTGTTGCTTAATTAGTATATGAGTTCCAGATGAACTACAATTCCCTGTGATAAAGCACACAACTGCTGAAACTTCTGTTTCGGTTTTGGCTCCGCACATACTCCCTACCTCCAGTGGTGCAGTATGTATTGCCAGAGGTAAGATGCATTAAAAAAGTGCTCCCTGATTTATGTGCCAACGTTGCGAGATACATATTATGATTTGAAATATTGTGAACATAAGTTGCAATAACAATCATAGTATGTAATTTTTCCATATAAAAACTATATTAATGGATATTTTGTTATGCTAAAGAACATATTGTGGGGAACATTTATAGCACCACTAAAAGTGGCCTATGTCGCGGTACAGCCCATCCTCCCAGATGTCTCTCTGTGTGTGTGCGTGCATGTGTGTTCGTTCGTATGGCCATGCCCTCCCCGTTACTGTGCGTGTGTATAAGTCTCCTGTTTAGCAGTGGATGTTGTCTGTGATTGCTCATCCATTAGCCTGTGCGCTACGTTGTCTTTGTTGTGTCTCAGTAAACGTTGTTGTGTGCCATACAGCTCGTCTTTGTATCCTGCCAAGCCTCTTCACGTTACAGAATCACCGACTGCAGAAGGATGCCAGGGAAGAGGAGCAAAAAGAAGAAGAAGGAGGAGAAGGCGCGTAACCGTTCCTCCCCAGCCCTTGCGGGGAAACCCCCCATGCACTCTATCTTGGTAGAACAAGGGAGAGTGCTCCTGGAAAACTTTGGGGGGGCCCTGAGCGTAGTCCAGGGTCGGAGTCTGCGGAGTCCTACAGATCCTCGAGGGACTACAGGAACTGGTACGATTACAACCAGTATCTAGGTTTGGACTCTGCGGGGTCCTATTATCTGCATTGGGACTATGGGGAGGACTACACCAATTACGAACGGAGTGAGGAATACCATGACGTCAGCCTCTGGTCAGATTCGGAGGTCAACAGCCCGGAGGGTCCATCAATGGAGAGCAATGAGCCCCCGGCGCCCAAGGCTCCATCCGAGGCCCGCCACACTACAGTCAGCAAGCTGCCCCACATGTTTCGTAGAGAGGTGGCATCATTGTCATCTGAAGTCACTGCCTCACCTAAGGCACACAGCCCCATAGCTCTGGTGCCTACGTGCAAACCCCAATGAGGCAAGAAGGAGGTGTCACCAGTGCCCGCCCCAGAGACAGGCAAAACAGCCCGTGCGCTTCCTGAAGCGCCTGCCCCAAAGCCACAAAAGCCGTCACCACCCAAACCGGCGATGGGCGATCCCCCACAGGCCGGTCGGACTTCAACCCAGCCGACGACTGGTGGACAGGCTGGGGTTCCTGCCGGCTTCCCCGGACCTTTTCACAACTTGTTGTGTAACGTACCTGGCCCTGTCATTATACCAGTCCCTGTCACACTCAATGAGCCCTTTGTCTCCCTTTGTGTCTGTGCCTGTTCCCGTCAGTGTGTCCGTCCCTGTGTCTGTCATCGTCTTGGTCCCTCTCTTGCTGTCCTGCTTGCGCTGGCCCATGTCGGGTCACTCAGACCTCCAGCCTCGCCGTTTGGCATTGGTTTCGGGGCTGTAGCCTGATAGGCTGAGCTAAGTTTTTTTTTTTATTTCTCACTCAGATGTGTGTGATTACATAGTTGTTACTCACACATGCGTGATTACATAGTATTTTATTGTTTCTTAGATTTTTTTTATGGTTTTTTTTTTTTTTTTTACATTCTCCAGTTGTTTATGTTCCTAATGCAAAAACTGAGAGTAGGTATTGCCTTAGACTATGTACATTCCTTTATTCGTGAAACTACAGATGTAAACTACAGATAACCACTGCATATATCAAGATGATTGGGTACACAGAACTTTACTTTGGAAACTTCTGGGGACAAGAAAGTGGACTGGTTGCTGCCTCTGAAATTCATGTCCACTTTAAAAAATCAAGACATCAGGCAAGAAAACCACTAGGACTGAAAGGAAAGGGTTCACAAAAGGTTTTATGACTATGTTGTCAACCCTATTGGCATTGAACAATATAAGAAATATCAGCACTATGGTTTAAAATATATTTATAGTACCTTTATTTTGATTTAAAGTGACTTGTTTCATGAAATTTCGTTTATGTTTATTATCTCAGCATCCTGTTACAAAATATAAGCACAAACGTGTTCTGATTCTGTCATTTGGAAAATAATACTTTTTTTTTTTATTACACTAAAGCAAGTTATGTTAGAGGTTAATGTTAATGTTAAAATATAAATATATATTTTACTTATATATATATATATATATATATATATATATATATATATATATATATATATATATATATATATATATATATATATATATATATATATATATATATATATATATAAAATATTTTCAGAGTACACTTTCAAAAGGTTCTGGGGTCAAACCCGAGCTATTTCAGAAGGTGGTGATGACATGTCTCCAGCGTCCGAGAGCGTATATTACGCGTGTGACAGTACTGGTGACTTTCCTGTATGCGTAATGAAATTATTAACATATGTTAATCAAGCAACAGTGCATCCTGAACATGACATATTGTTTTCTTTTACATTAAATAATTTGGGGGACAGTGGTATAATGCCATCAAATACTCCTCTACAAGTTGGGAGAATCCTATACACATTGCAGTTTTATTGTGAAATCTTGAAATGAAAAACGTCACCGGAAACGTAGCTGGCTGGTTTGTTTACACGTCGGTCGTTGAGTGGCGGCGTGTTTGAAAGATGAGCAGCAAGTCGTCTGATCTCGATATAGACCTCAAAGTCGAAATACTGAAGAAGAAGTACTTAGAGAAAAGAAACGGGGTATTTAACCTACTAGTTTGTGAAAACAGTGATATTATAAAGGCAATTAAGTAGTCAACTAACCTAGCTAGTTCATTTAGCGCTAACTAGCCTTCGCTGTCATGCTAAATGGACTAACTGCTAGTTGGCTATCATGGATAAATATCAGCCTGTGTTCTTAGAAATATCAGCCTGTGTTCTCTGTTAACTAGGGTGGGTAGTGTTATTTGACTGCTTTAATCTCACAGGTTTCTGATACCGTGAAACCATCAGTAAGTGCGACCACGTTAGAAGCTGGACACAGCGGTGCAAAGAGTGCGAAACATGGTAGGTATTTAAACCTGACACTTCACATGACGATGCTGCTTAAGATAACTTGCATTATTAAAAGGTATATTAAAGCTTTCAACTATATTCTAAGACACGATCCCCAGAAAGGAGGAAGACCCAGAAAAGATTTCCAGGTATGGCGAAATTAAGCACTACAGCAAGGCTCTCAAAGAACTTTTACAGGCTGTTTCAAGTCACCCTCAAAGGTTAGTAAAATGCCTGCATGACAAATGCGCAGTCCACTCATAATTCTGATTGAATAATGTGTTACAATTATATAATGTTTTTCTCAAACCAAACCGACAGTGATAGTATTTCAGGCAGTGAAGATGAGCTTAGTGATCAAACCAACTCCTTTGAAGGAACACGAATCCCGTGTTCAGAGACAGGTAGAATTTCTGCCCTCATTTACATGACTAATAACATATTCTTTCTGTTTATTACTGGTCATTCAGCAGTTACATGTGCATCAATCCTCCTTAGATGTGACACTGCCTTCCAATCTTGTGTGTACATCCAACTCATCTGTGACTGAACCTGTGTGGCTTGTCAGAAGAGAGGAGCTGAGGGATCAAACACAGCGCTTGACTGCGAGCCCAGCAGCTGTGGCTCAGGTGTTCCAGGAGATGCTTGAGATTTATGAGAAGCTGCAGGTTGGCAAACATTGCTATTACTTGCATCTGCAGCCTGAACTAATGGATCCATAAATCAGTCATTCATCAAGCATGATAAATGGGTTTTCAAAAAAACTTATTAAACCTCTTAAATCCATGGATATGTTTGAACCACTACAGTAAAGGGAGAAACTGAACAGGTTCAGTGCTAAACCCTCCCCACACACACTTCCCATATGCATGACCAGTGCTTCATAAAAACAGGGGGAAAAAAACTTTTGCAAATATATTCAGGAAACATTAGGCTCCAACTGAACTGGTGGTGTTTTTGTTTTGAAGTGTTTTGTTTGTTTTATCTCTATGTTCCTTATTGCTATTATAGTCTGACCGTGCCAACACATGCAGGTGAGCACTGAATACTCAGTTTGGTCTATGTAACTGACTTGTCTGATCTACATGTTGTCATGGGGTGGGAGAGGAAATAAGCGATTCTACCTACTTCATAAAAGCATGACTAATTTGTACATGTATGGACTTAAAGCCATAGATGGTTATCGGATCACTGGAATTTGAAGTCTAACTTGTTTTTTTGTTTTTTTTTGTTTTTTTAAAGCTTTGAATCTTTTTCATCTTCAGATTCAGTCTGGCATTGATTACATCATGAGCATTATCCTTGATGGATGTTTTTGTGTCTTATTCAATCAGTATGTTCTGATGAACTGAAACGTAACATACAGAAAAGCTGGGTTTTGGTCTTCATTTTGATATATTTTCAGTAGTACCAATATGGAAAGACACAGCTGAATACAGAAATATATGAGCTTTGCTTTGAATGATTCTCTTGGTAGACATGGTTTATTCTTCTCCAGGTTGGGTTCACCAACCCAGCATACCTGCTTGCTCAGTGATCATGAGCATAGTCCCTGAAGTGCTCTCTTTTTTACCAGCATAATCAAGCTGTGGTCCAAGCATTAAACCTCATCTCTGTTTTTCAGAAAATAACTTAGTTGGTCCACCTACACAGGAGCGCCTTTAAATATTTTCACATATTTGCTGTTCTAACCCTGACCTCAGGGTGTGATCCTTTACTTCTGTGTATGTGTATTCTCTGCATGCGCGTGTGCATACCCGTCTAGATGGAGAGGCTCAGCCAGCAGGCCTGGGCAGCAGGGCTGCGTGAACAGGAGCACCAACTCCAGCAGAGAGAGGCGCGTCTCCTCCAGCACCACAGCACCATCTGCAGACTGCGTGGGGTTGAGGGAGAAGTGATTGGCCGTGTCCACACGCTGCAGCAGGTCTAACTCTACGTTTATCCAACAGTCTAAAACGTTGCCTAGGGCGGATGATATGGTCAAAATATATTATGGTGATACTAGAGATTTTCATAATACACGTATCATAATATTCAGTTTTTCTGAACTTTATTACAAAGTTGGAATAGACACAATACACCAGGAAAAGTGTAGTGACATTAAGTACACATTTTTAAAATTAAACTTTTACAAAAAGAAGCGAGGTTGATGAGAAATCAATCAGTTGGTAAATAGAAATAAATGAAAAAATTAGCAAATAATTGGTTAATATTCAATCCACTCATTATTTTTCTGCAGTTTCAATTTGACAGTGTCACCATGGGATTTGTTTACTTTCTGTTTCTAATTGATCAAAATCACTCGTTCTTATGCAGTGCGATACTGATATACCCATGTTACCCATGAAATGTCCAGAAATACTTATTATAACGTAACTAATATCAATAACAATGGCATATCATCAAATCACTTGTAAAACCTTAATTTTAGCTGTCTTACCCAGAGTCAGCGTTGTGGGTCAGCTCACTTAGCAAATGATGGCGAGGTCAAGGGAGCCAAGTTGGTGGTGACTTCCTGTGTGCGTTGAAGTCCTGATGCTGCTAGAATAACTTGAACTACTCGTGCTGCCGCGGCCTTCCTTTCTCACTTCCTCCTCCTTGCGCTTCCCCTTATCCACTCACTCACATTTAACAGCAGCCTTCACTAAAACATTCACCTTATATTTAAAGCAACGGTGAGTTATTGCTCTTACATAAACGACGCACACACAAAAAAGAAACACGCGCAAAGAAATATCCTAATTCCTGCATCAGAGTTTGTTTAAAAAAAAAAAAAAAAAGGTGTCAGCAAGCACAAACAAAATAGCATCATGGGGTGTGGACAGCGTCAATGCAACGCTCCAAACAGCAATATCAAAACAGACTGATAGACAAGAACAAGCAAGTCCAGTCAATACAAATTTGCAGTCACTCGATGTTGGTGCCAACATGGGCTGTGTGGGGCATGGAGTGAATGACTGGGAGTAGGAGGTTGCACAAGGGGCTCGGTGACAGCGGTTGCATGACTTACCCATGACTGTGGGAGTAAGGCACAGGAGGTGGGACTATAGGAGGATGGGAGGGGCCATAGGATTGGGCGGTTGGTCCCCGACAGCAACACTGTGGGGACTAGTGACAAATGGTTTGAAGCGATTGTAGTGAAGGACTTTGTGTTTACTCAGTGGGTAAAGTCAGAACTAACTCGCCAGGTTCATAGGGGCTGTACTTCTTTTGCTGGTGTTCCGGAGATGTGGTGCTGAATGCTGTAGCTGATTGATGGGCTCTCCTAAGCAGTGTGCGCAGGGAGATTTTACTGTTCAACAGCACCAACTGGGGCACATCGCAAATGACAGGCAGCACACTGGCAACAATCTCTCAACAATGAGAGATGTCCAAAAACATGTATGGCCAGGAAAAGGAGCACAGATCTGTCATGTTTTATAGCTGAGCCATAATGTCCTATTGTTGGGTGACCAAGAAATGAAAAACTCAGGGGAAATGGTGCTTGAGGAATTACTGCACAATGAAGACTGCATTAAAATGATTTCCCATAGATCTACATTTATATAAAGTATCCGAGTATAGAGCTTCAAGATTGCAAAGTGATTTTAGAAACTAATTTACTGCTAATGTAGAGATGTAACACTATTTACTTCTCACAGAATGTTGGTAGTGATGTTTTTATGTCATCACACATATTATTCTTTGAGAGTTGACTTTGTAAGTATTCCAGAAATAAATATGGATTCCCTTTATACAGAAACATTCCTAACTTGCTGTCACATGTTTGATTATGTAAGATAAAAATGTTGCTCTTTAAGGAAGTTGATCCTGTAACTGTGTGCCAAAACTGCTAATAAGGATCAGAAAATCCTCAGAGAAGGACAACGGGTAACCTGGGCTTCTAAATAGTGGGAGCCAATCAAAGGACATCCTTATGAGATGCCCAAACCACCTCAGCCAATCAAAGGACATCCTTATGAGATGCTCAAACCACCTCAGTTGGCTCCTCTCAAGCTTGAGGAGCAGCGAGTCTACTCCAGGGCCTTCCCAGATTGCAGCGTCAACACAAATGGCCTCCGCTGCTCGTATTTGTGATCTCTTTCTTTCAGTTACTACCCATAGGTGAAGATGGAGACATAGATTGATCGGTAAACAAAGAGCTTGGTGCTATAACTAAGCACCTGCTTCAGCACCACAGACTGATTTAAGAGACAGTAGTGCTGCTGCTGGTGACCCGACCAATTTATGAATCTCATGCTCACCACTCCATCACTTGTGAACAAAATGCAGAGATAAGGGGGTCTTCCATTCTTTATCAGGACAGTACCGTGACCTTTACACAGTACCGTGACCTTGGACTTGGCGGTGCTGATTTTCATCCCAGCTGCTTCACATTCTGCTCAAGTGTTCCACCTCAGAGGCCACTAAGAGGACATCATCTGCAAATAACAGATATGTCTAGTCCTTCATACTGGACACCATTCCATATTCATGTCCTTGATACCCTGTCCATGAAAATCGCAGCCTTGCCAGAGACCGACTCCTACGGCTGTTACTGCGTTCATACAGAGACTGAGCCACTCGAAGCAACAAAACTTCATAAACTCCATAATGCTGTATCACCCCCTACAGTGTATTGTAAGGTACATGGTCTTAAGCCTTTTCCAAGACCACAGAGCATATGGAGCCTGGTTGGGTAAAGCTATGTAGCAGAGAAGAGCTGGTCCACTGTTCCACAGCCTGGGTGGAAACTCCTGTATCCTAGGTTCAGATACGAGGCAGATTATTTTCTCCAATCCCCCTGCATATACTTCTCCCCGAAGGCAGAGAAGTATAATCCTCGTATAATTAGAGCATAGTCTCTGGTCCTTCTTTTTAAATATAGAGGCCACCACTCCAATTTGCCAGTCCGAGGGCACCTTGCCCATTTCCCTGTGACATTGAAGAGGCGTGTTTAACCACATAAAGCCAACCTTGTCTAGTACCTTCAACGTCTCCTTCTGAATCTTATCCGCTCCTGCTGCCCTGCCATTACGCATCTTTTGAATTACCATAATGACTTCATCCACAGAAATGGAATTTGTATCACTGCTGATTTTGGGCCTGAAAATGTGATCTCACTAAGCTGTTCTTATATTTGTGTCTTATTAAAAAAAAAAAATGTAAAAAGCTTTTGACAAATTTGCTGTAAAAACAATTAAAACTACCCTATATGCTAAAAAATACAATTATTTGAGGTTTAGTGGTGGAATATTGCCTTTGCCAAGGCTACCCTTACTAAATAAATAGATATCTCACATGAATAAAAAAAACAAAACATAAATAACATTTTAAAAATTAACTTCTTGTTAAAACATTATTGTATTTATCTTGGCTGTTTTTCTCTTTCTACAGCAATACCAGCAACAAATAGAGACCCTGAGGACTGCTCTGAAAGAAAAAACCAAAGAAAATAAAAGAATCAAATCCAGCTTTGGTTCCATCAAGGAACTAAATTATACCATGAAAAAACAGGTATGACTTTTTCATGATATAAGTCAAGAAAACTATTTAGTTTATCCCCGTTATCATTGTTACTTCTATCCTGACTGATTTTAACTCCACACACTTCATGTTACAATACGTTTCATGTGTTGTCCTTTAGGGTATCGTATTTTATTAATTTTATTTCAATAGGAGGTAGTCTCAAAGTCATAGCTAAAATTCATAGTCATTTCAGGTTTTATTTATTATACCAGATATGCTGGGAGTCAAATGATTACATGCACTTTGTTAGTATTGGTGGCCTTTTAATTGCTCAAACAGAATCAAATGCTCAACATTGCCTTAATAGAATTATGATTCTAATAATAGTTTGCTGGAAACTTTTCCACATTCCTTCTGGCAGAATTGGTTTAACTCAGTCAGGTTTGTGGGTCTCTTTGTTCAGACATGCATTTTCTGTTCTATGGAATTCAGTGCAGGGCCTTGCAATGGTCAATGCAATATTTTCCAGTAGAGGAATCCTTAAGCTCATTGTCCTGATAGACGAGCCAGTTGTGACCAAGATTCAGCTTTCTGGCTGATGTCATGAGATGTTGTTTTAGCATTTCTAGATCATCTTCCTTCCTCATGGTGTTTTCTGAAGTACACCAGTCCCTTTTCTGGCAAAACATCGCTATAACATCGCCATATCTATGCTTACATTTTTAGGCCCTTAAATACAGCCAAGGGTGAACTCCCACTGAATGTGTAATTATAATGGCTGTGAAAACATTAGTTATTGGATTACATTTTAGACCTTCCAGACTGTTTAAAGAGACTGTGAAATTGGTGTATGTAAACTTGGAAATCTGTACAGAAATCTGATACACTAAATTGAAACTGAAATAAATGTGTCTCTAACTGATTGATTGTTTTAAAACTGAACAAAGTATATGCCCTAATCAACTTACTAAAACAAATGTGTGTAACATGAATTACATAGGGTTGTGAAACATTTGTTTCTTTGGATGTCTTCAGACTAGGTATATGTAAACCTTTGGCCTCAATTCTATATGTATATCATTGATGTTCAGTATTTTTTGTCTGTGAGATTCGAAAGCTTCAGTTTAATAACAAAATGCTGTGGCTGCCATCCTTGTGTGCAGCTGGATGATGTCACTGAACAGAACCGGAGGCTGGAGAATCAGTCTCGAAAGGTTCAGGCTCGTCTGGACAACCTGCAGGTAACGGACGATGTGCCCACAGTGATGCTGTTAGTACATTTGAAGGTCTCTATGTTACCCAAGAGGAGACTGAAAACGTGCAGGGCTGAGACTGGTTTGGCATAGATGGCCGTGTCTAAGTCTGCAGCATGTGTCTTGTGTTTTTCTGACAGAGAAAGTATGAGTACAGTGTTGCACACAAAAGGCGGGAAAATGTTGTTCCCAAGTCATGTGACCCCAACCCTCCTAAACAGGACAGACCTCTGCCTTCCAGCAAAGCTAGCAAGGTAAATTAAGCAGTCTGTTATGTGCAGGGCTAAACCACAGTTTTAAAAGCAAATGGCCAGTAACCTTGTCCAGGTGATTTGTAGCATATTCTTAGGAGTGGGACAATTACGATAGACCTTACATGAGGTTACTATACCAATAGATGGTTTGTAAGGGATTAGCCTGAAGCCCAATCTGTCTTTAAGGAGAGTTATACATGCCTAATCCTAGCAATTACCACAATCATCAGCACTTTTCCTTTAATAAAATAATTTAATCAGGACTGTTTTCTTGTCAGTGGCCAAGCAGCAGCCACACACTAAGACAAGATTTAACGACACCAAAAGCAAATGCTGTTTTTTTTCCCCTCGTTGCTAGTCCCCCTCACGCTGCTCCATGCTGAAACTGCTGGCAGCTATGCTCGACTGGGTTGTGGACGGCCAGCTCGCTCGGTCTGAAGAAGGGGAGAAGGAGGGAATGTTGGAGCAGTACATAGACCCGCATCCTTCCCTGCACGAACGCTGCTCCAGGGTCTGTCGGAGTTCACTGAGTTTGCCTGTATAGCCACACACACACACACACATTAGCACGCCCCAAATAAAATAAGGCTTTGTTTTGTTGTTTTGAGAGTTAGCACAACAGTGGTGTGATTGCGTCTACATGCCTTGCTAACTCAGCCGGTCAGGATCCAGTTGGCAAAATATGAAAAGGTCTGATTTTGCAAGCCATCACCTTTTTCTTTTCATACCATCATGGTCATTGTCTGTGGTGGTCGCTGGCTGTGGCCCGAGTCCCGTCCCCGTGGTCGCTGGTGGTCGCTGGCTGTGGCCCGAGTCCCGTCCCCGTGGTCGCTGGTGGTCGCTGGCTGTGGCCCGAGTCCCGTCCCCGTGGTCGCTGGTGGTCGCTGGCTGTGGCCCGAGTCCCGTCCCCGTGGTCGCTGGTGGTCGCTGGCTGTGGCCCGAGTCCCGTCCCCGTGGTCGCTGGTGGTCGCTGGCTGTGGCCCGAGTCCCGTCCCCGTGGTCGCTGGTGGTCGCTGGCTGTGGCCCGAGTCCCGTCCCCGTGGTCGCTGGTGGTCGCTGGCTGTGGCCCGAGTCCCGTCCCCGTGGTCGCTGGTGGTCGCTGGCTGTGGCCCGAGTCCCGTCCCCGTGGTCGCTGGTGGTCGCTGGCTGTGGCCCGAGTCCCGTCCCCGTGGTCGCTGGTGGTCGCTGGCTGTGGCCCGAGTCCCGTCCCCGTGGTCGCTGGTGGTCGCTGGCTGTGGCCCGAGTCCCGTCCCCGTGGTCGCTGGTGGTCGCTGGCTGTGGCCCGAGTCCCGTCCCCGTGGTCGCTGGTGGTCGCTGGCTGTGGCCCGAGTCCCGTCCCCGTGGTCGCTGGTGGTCGCTGGCTGTGGCCCGAGTCCCGTCCCCGTGGTCGCTGGTGGTCGCTGGCTGTGGCCCGAGTCCCGTCCCCGTGGTCGCTGGTGGTCGCTGGCTGTGGCCCGAGTCCCGTCCCCGTGGTCGCTGGTGGTCGCTGGCTGTGGCCCGAGTCCCGTCCCCGTGGTCGCTGGTGGTCGCTGGCTGTGGCCCGAGTCCCGTCCCCGTGGTCGCTGGTGGTCGCTGGCTGTGGCCCGAGTCCCGTCCCCGTGGTCGCTGGTGGTCGCTGGCTGTGGCCCGAGTCCCGTCCCCGTGGTCGCTGGTGGTCGCTGGCTGTGGCCCGAGTCCCGTCCCCGTGGTCGCTGGTGGTCGCTGGCTGTGGCCCGAGTCCCGTCCCCGTGGTCGCTGGTGGTCGCTGGCTGTGGCCCGAGTCCCGTCCCCGTGGTCGCTGGTGGTCGCTGGCTGTGGCCCGAGTCCCGTCCCCGTGGTCGCTGGTGGTCGCTGGCTGTGGCCCGAGTCCCGTCCCCGTGGTCGCTGGCTGTCTTCTGAGTCCTGTCTCCATGGTTTCTGGTTGTGTGCTGTGCCCTGGCAGGTCCTCCCAGTGCTGGTGCAGCAGCTCCAACAGACTGCCAGGACTGAGGCTTCTCTGCAGTTACCACTACTGCGCTTCACCTACTACTGTCTCTCACAGCTAGAGCACAGCACGCAGGTATTTACCACTGCTGAATGCAGAACAACTGTAAAATGCATCCAACTAAAAACAGACCAAACATTATAGGAATATTCCTTAATATGAATGAAGCATATGGATATTCATTTCCTTAATAATGCATCAAAAGCTGTAATCACAAAGCTTATTTGGCATTATCTCTGATGTACATAGCACATTTACCATTGCTAAATACAGCACTGGGATATTTACCATCGCACAATATAGCATATGGGTATTTACCACTGCTGAACACATCCCATAGGTGTTTACCATTGCTTAACACACACTCTGGGTATTTACAGCTACTGAACACCGCTCACTGGTATTTGCTCTCATTGATTTAGCAAGCGCGTCCTCTGATGTTTATTATCTTGCTGTGCAGCACCCGCCATTGACCTCCACATTGCGGAGACTGGGGGAGGAGGTGTCCTGTGGTCAGGGTGGAGGGGACAGGAGCAGGTCCCACCCACTCTTCAAGAGCTCCTGCCTTCACACGCGTTTCCTGTCTAGCCTGATCGTCCTGAGAACCGTCAGCCTGGGTAAGGCTCTCCAGCTTCAGAGGAAGGGCTTCGTTGAACGGATGTAAACAGGATGATTAGTGGCTCTGCCACATGTCAGGTGGTTAGAGCTCATTACCCTTCCAGAGCTTTAGCGTGATTCCACACTGCCCACAGCAGATGGCAATGTTGTGGCTGTAGAAAGGAAAGAGCACGGTGCCACTGAAGCACATATGGGGCATGACCGCATCCACTGGGTTCCACGGTGTTGGAGGGTACCAGGCCCTGGAGGTGCCCTTGCCAGCTCCAGCTGGATTCAGCTGGAAGTGCATTGTTTGATCTGGAAGGAGGAGTGCAGGCTTGCCACGCCTGTCCCTCTCCCTCTCCCACCCCGGGATCCAAACATGAAAGTGCACTGAGGATGATGAAGGGAAGCATGTTGTTTAGGCAAAAGATGATCACTGCAGACAGTTTTGAAAACACTTCTATTAAGGAATCACAGTTGATCAGGAATTATGTCTATTTCTGAAGAAGTGTTTTATCCTGCAAGAAGAGTTGGAAGGTTTTTTGGGGTTTTTTTGTCTGCCAAAACCCAACACAGGTTTATGTGTCTCTGCCTTATGTGGGACGGCACTATGATGCTCTCTCAGTGTAGGGATGTTTAGGGCTCCATCTGGGAAGCATCAGTCTTAAGGGTTCTATAAAGTTCTTTTTTTCAAGCACCTAACACCCAGTTCTATTGGCTGCAGTTTTTATAGTGGCTATTACTCTTTGGCCTGTTTTATTGCAGCTGGCCTGTTTTATTTATGTGTGTCCAGCACAGAACAGCAGTGCTAAAATCCCAAGTTTACTGAGAACTGCTCAAACTGCCCAAGCTGTCCTGTGCTAGGAAACTGGCCTTTTTTTTTTTTTTTTTTTTACCTGCCACGAAAAGTTTGCAGTTCGTGTGGTGAACTCTGTCTCGGGTATGCGTTTGTACCAAACAAGTATGTTTGGAAAACTTAGTAACAAACTGTCTGAGTCAGAGTGGCAGTCCTGGACACACAAGAATGCATTTGCAAATGTATTAATTCACTGTTAATAAGAAAAGCGCTTTTGATTGACTGTATGTTTGTTTGAAAAAGGAATAAGTTGATGACTATAATGCATCAAAAGATGTTGATGAACAGCACCAGCTACACGTGAAATAAACCCCGAGTCCTTTTCTGACCGACAGTGGGGATCGTGACTCAAGCTACTGATGTTCTGCATGATGATGTGGGAATGGAGGACGGAAAAGCTTTCTTCTTGAAGTACCAGGCGCTGGCAGTCATTTTGGCTGTTTTGAGGGCAGGAAATCCAAGTCTGCAAGTTCGGGCCATGGACATCCTGCTGCAGATGGGTGCTGAGTCACGTGAGTCTAGAGAGACAGAGTGCAAACATAACGGAGATGGAGCCGACAGATTCATGCATAAGAAGCAAAACAGTTCTGTATAGATGCATAGACATAGAGGGTTTTTTTTGTTTTTTTTTAAAGTGATATATATATATACACACACACATACACAGCCATTAGATTAAAACCTAATATTGTGCAGGTCTCTCTTGCGCCACCAAAACATCTCTGACCCATTGAAGCATGAATTTCACAAGATCTCTGAAGTCCTGTGGTATCTGGCTCTTTTAAAGTTCTTTAAGCGAGGTTGGACCTGCATGAATTGGATTTCTAGTTTTCCCAGCATATCCCATAGAGGCTCGAGCAGATCATCTGGGGAATTTGGAGACCAAGCCAACAATTTGTCGTGTTCCTCGAACTGTTTCTGAACAAATTTGCAATGTGGCCATTAGGAAATACTGTTCCCATGAAGGGGTGTACTTGGTCTGCAACAGCGTTTAGGTAGGTGGTACCTAAATCACTACCACTAAACCACTAATGTGTTAAAGTAACATCCTCACGAATGGCTGGTTTCCCAGCCGAACATTGCCCCGAGCATCACGCTGCCTCCACTGGCTTGCCTTCTTTCCATGGTGCATCCTGGGTGCCACCTCTTCCCTAAGTAAATGATGAATATGCACCTGGCTGTCCACCTTCTTCTATTGCTCCATGGTCCAGTTCTGATGCTCACCATAGATGGTGCTTTTGGTGGTGGACAAGGGACAGCATTAGCACTCTGACTGATCTGTGGCTACGTAGCCCCATACTAAGAAAACTGTGTTCTAACATCTTTCTATCATAGCCAGTTGTTACCTTTTTCATCGGTTTGTACTAGAGTACCCTTTCCGTGGGATCAAGTCAGACAGTCTTGCATTTGCTCCTCTTATGCATCAGTGAGCCTTGGGTGCCCTTGATCCTGTCGCTGGTTCACATGTCTTTCTTTTGGTAGCTACTGACCACTGCATACCTGGGGATCATTCCACGAGACCTGCCGTTTTGGAGATGCTCTGACCCAGTCATCTACCCATCACAATTTGGTCAGAGTGACTCAGATCCTTATTCTTGTCCATTTTTACTTCTTCTAATACATCAACTGTAAGAACTGCAGGTTCATCTCTTGACAGGTGACACTGTAACAATATAATCAATATATATAAAATAAAAATAACCCCAACTTGCCCTCCGGGTGGTCTCTTTTCCTTCAAGCTTGGGTCCTCTACCAGAGGCCTTCGTAGTATCTTACCTGTTCCCAGGACTGCACTCTTCTGGACCCAGATCTCAGATGTTGTTCCAGGTATCCATTGGAGCCATTCTCCCAGTTTGGGTGTTACAGCCCATAGTGCTCTGATTACCATGAGAAGCACAGTTGCCTTAAACTTTGCAGTCAGCTCAAATATTCATAAATGTGCAGTGTATAGTTTGAAAATATCTGCATTGGTACTGTTTTGTTTGTTTTATTCTACTGTGCCATAATGCAAAGTTTCTTCCTATATGAGACTTCAACAAAAAAAGCAATGTTGGCTGCAGCGCATTGGGAGGTTGATCTTAAGACATTATTCACTTTGATTCCTTTTTGTTTGAAGAATCTAATCAAGGCTTTCTGGTGTATAGACTGTAAGGCTGCGTATCTGATGAGCATGAGGGCGTGTGGAAGGAGTGATGACCGTAATTAAGGCCATGTGTTTTAAGTCTGGAGAGGCAGTGAAGGCCATTAGCACAGCCCTCCGCCTGGCTCCTTTCCACGCCATTAACCAGCAGCAACACTGCTAACGTATCTAAGGAGCCACGATCTGGAGACTAATAACCTTCTCCAAAATGCATCAGGTGGCCCTAATGTGGAGATCTGATTTAGATGTGAATGGGTTGTGGTTACTGTTATTGGCAGTTGGACACTTGTAACTGAGACTGTGGCTAATTTAGGGGCTTTCAAAATTCAGATCCTGAAAGCTACTAAAATTCCGAAGATTACTGAAACTGCACTGTTCTAGCCAGGCATATAGACTGCAACATAAAATCTCTGTTTTTCCTAACAGATCAAAGGTTAAGTTCTTACAGACACTGAGGGGAGATGCTTTCAGCACCGTTTCCTGAGCTTCCTTCCACTGCACCTTTAATGGCGCCCTCATCTGTCTCACCCATTTAAAGCTGATGAAGGCCTCGTTAACTCCTAGATGACATGATTTAGGAACGTGGGAGGCAGAGTAAACTCAAACTGTGTGGTACTGGGGTGAAAGAGAACCTCTGCTCTACACGCACTTTTAAATTAGCAGATTAAATAATTCCATACTACAACCAATACATTACAGTATCATATTTTGTACCAGCATTCAAAAGCTCACTGATGGTACTGTCTAGTACTGATACTGAAGTTTAAGTACCAGTATCATTACTGTACCCAAATGTTCTCTTGCCAGCCTTAATTCTTCTGATGTATGAATGTGAGATGATAGTGCAGCATATATTTACATTTACAGCATTTGGCGGACTCTCTTTTTAAGAGCGACTTACAAAAGTGCCAGTACAGTAGGTTAGAGTCCAAGATACCATTGAAATTCATTTGTCAAACCCTGTGTAGCACAGATTACAAACAGGAGACAAAGAATGGATCAGTCCAGTTAATTGAGTAATAGGCCAATTTTATAACTAATTCTAATTAATATGTCTGACAAATTTAGATTTGTCTTTTTGTACCAAATGCATCTTAGGGAAGTACGAACAAGCATAATTATGTATTCTGTTTATAAGATCTGACCTACGCAGTCTTTTAAAGTATTAGATTAGGCCTAGATTATTAGACCAGCCCTATTTATGTTGCCTAAAATATTTGTTTGCATTGCAGTATGGAATTTGTACTGTAAAAGTTCCTCCTGCAAATCTCCCATCAGTGCCCTCTTTTGGCTTCACCTATGTAGTGCAAGTGTGCCAAGAAATGAATGCAGTCTTCAGAGCTGTTTTAGTGTCATAAAAACCAGAACATAAATGAACTTTCTACAAACCCCACCGCATGCATTACTAAGAGCTTTAGCTCTCTTCGGTCTGGTTTTACGGACTGGGACAGAATTGTCTGCCAGCTAGAGAAGAAGGCAAGACTGGGTGTCTGTCTCAGCCTTTACTTTGCTCTTAGCCTGTGAACAGTCCTCCTTATAGCAGGTCTGCACCTGGATTGAGAGGAACAGAACTGAAGTCCTTTAACTCTTTTCACTTCTGGCTTATGTAAGCAGTAGTTCAGAGGTTCATGTGTGCATCCCATACAAATACTTCACTCATGCACCTTTGCTGTAATCACTGCTAATAATGAAATTCCCCTGAGTCATTTTAATTTCCCCCATTATAAGGGGGACCAGGAATGTCCATCGTTCTTCTGTTTTATTTTAGTGACACTGAACAGAACTCCAAACCTCAGTTCTCAGGGTGCTGCTTTATGGGCAGGGCCTGGACTGTGCTGAGGTGTGCTGTGCAATTACTCCATTTTATAGAGGAATAATCAGGGCAGTATGTGAAGGTGCTGGAGAGTATAGGTTGCACCTGAAGGTCTTTGCAGGTCCCTGCGCTTGTCCGGGGGAAGCCCTGTTATGCGAACATCGTTTGGTCTGCAGCAGGATCAGTCCTAATACACTCCATGTGTGTCCTAGTGAAAGAGAGGTACCCTAAATCAGCTTAAAGAATAACACTAAAGGTTAGACAGTCAGAGTCCAGAGAAGGAAATCTTTTGAAGTTTCCTCCATTTTGTCTAATGTAAGACAGCTTACCTGTGAAGAGGAGGGAGAGCAGATGTGTGTGTGTGTGTGTGTGTGTGTGTGTGTGTGTGCGTGTGTGTGTGCGTGTGTGTGTGTGTGTGTGTGTGTGTGTGTGTGTGTGTGTGTGTGCGTGTGTGTGTGTGCGTGCGCGTGTGTGTGTGTGTGTGTGTGCGTGCACATGCGTACATGCGTGCGTGTTAAGGAGTGAGAGAGTGTGGGGTACAGATGTGCTAAGATGAAGGAGCCAGACTGACCCTTCACCCAGGGATCTGGCCATGGAATTCTGTAATGCTCACTCAGGGATTAGTGTAGGTTAAAGGTGGTCAGAGTGCCAGAGGTTCTGTAGTCTCAGTTTAAAGCTTATTTAGTGAACACAATATAAGCAGACAGGTGTGTTGGTTACTCCTTCAGTGCATAATGGGCATTTGAGTTCATCCTACAGAATGAGGCTTTTACACTGCATCTCAAGTCTTTATGCAAAAACATGTCCACACTTGTCTGTGTCATTGCTTGAACATATCTGATCTTTGGCAATGGCCTTTGGCTTGTCCACTACTCTGAGTTTAAAGTCTTTTTACCTAAAGTGGAGCCAGGGCTTGTAGAACCCAACAGGGTTGAATACCTCAGCCAGGCATTTATTTGATGAATTCTGCTCTTGGTTTTGACAAGCGCGTCTTCCTCAACATGTCCGCTGGGTTCCTACTGTGCCTTGCCTGTGGCTGTTCTTTTCCCTCTGCAGAGTGCCAATGGACCATCACAGCACTGGCACAGTCATTTAGAAAACTAATCAAGTGCTGACCTTTTTAGGTTAAATAGTTTATACTAAGTTAGTACTGTATAAGTGTTGGTTCTCTGTATGAGTATGTGAATGTTGGTAACAAATGTGAGTGAGTACTGGTACTGAATGTCAGTGTGTGGTAGTGAATGTCAGTGTGAAGCTCTGAGGCATGCTTTGCTGCTCTCCGACCTGTAGGATACCTTCCAAGCTTCCTTCAGGCATGCAGCACAGAGCAGTTCTTCCGCTGGGCCTCCACATTCCTGCGCAGCACCCGCCTGGACCTCACCCTCGCCGAGAAACTCAGCATCCTGCTTCAGAAGCTCTCGGGCATCAGGTCTGCTCCACACCCCACGTACAGCACGGTCCAGTACCAAGAACCCAGTGATCGGTCACTGCGGTAATGTCAGGAACACAAACTACTTCTCTACTTTGTGTGCCACTGCTGCAAACAGCTGGAAAATATATTTTTATAAAAGTACTCCTTCAGACAAAAGGCTGGTGCTAACAATGAGCACATAGGGGGTCATACCAGGTATATTAGACATGACAGCAATTCTCGCTGCGTCTTAGCTGCATAAATGTGTTACCATTTGAATGAAACGCATGGTGTTCAAACTGTTTCTATTTTAAATAGTGTGAGCTTGAATAATGAACATCAACTTAATAGAATTTTAAAAGATTTCTTTGAATGTTGAAACACTCATCCTGTTGTTGCTCACAGGCCTCGTAGCCACCATACCACTTCCTCATTCTCCTCAAATGTCATCCTGGTTTTCGCAGCCAAACTTATCAGCTGACAGGAAATCCTCATTAGTTTAGCTTTGCCTTCTAAACATCATCATTAACCCTCATTAAGGGAGATCACAGTAGAGTGCAGAGATTTGGAAACGTCTGGAGAAAAGGACGTGGAAAAACACTCGTGTTGACTTCCATCTGGGGGCCTGCTCTGTAACTGAGAGGGGGCAGGTTAGCGGGACTGGGGAGGACTGTTGCTGAAAGTCATGCACCATTGGGTACGAAGGGCTGGCAGGGGAGGCGTTCATTCCTCTGAGGTGACCTGCGACACCATGACTGAGGGCATGTGTTTGCTGTCTCTTCTGTTTGCAGAAAGAACAAGCGTCTGTTTGAAGCGTTCTCACTGCATCTGCTCCTGCAGGAGATGCACAGGACCACCAACCCTGCACATGCCTTCTTGACCATCAACCTCAGCTCCATTCTCCTCAACCTGGGCATGCCCACACGTCCCTGACACAGGCCTGACACTCCTCAACCTGGGCATGCCCACACGCCCCTTACACGGGCCTGACACTCTTCAGCCTGGGCATGCCCACACGCCCCTTACACGGGCCTGACACTCTTCAGCCTGGGCATGCCCACACATCCCTGACACGGGCCTGACACTCTTCAACCTGGGCATGCCCACAGCCACCAAACCCACTCAGCCCCACTTGTGAATATAAATGGGCTCAGTTTTTTTTTTTTTAGATGCACTAATTAGTGCATTTTACATAATCATGGCTTCTGATTTGACGAATTGTCACTGGCACTGTTTTTACAAACACTTGATTTGATGAGAAGACAACAGATAAAAGTGTGTTTGGGTAAGTTTCCTGAGTAAGAGCGTTTGTAACCTCTAACTTTTCAGGGATACACTTGGTGTTGAGGTTCCCTTAACTAACATTATTTACAGTACTAATTAACATTACCAAGCCATTAACTTTAGTATTAACAAGCCTTATGTAATGTAACTCAGATCATTGGAAACTCAAAGGACACCATGTCACCTTGTATAATAACAGCTCTGCCTTTTTATCTCTGTCAACATTGTGTTTGCCTGGAGCCATCAATGAACACTATTAAAAAAGGTCATTATTGCTTTGCTAACACTGTTTATAATTTTAATCCTAATGTTTATAGTTTGTTAATGTTGCATAAGGCTATAAGTGATGTTGGTTAATGGAACCTGAATGTAAAGTGTCATTCACACTGGTAAAGTAAAGCCATTAATAGTGACCTCCTGCTTCTTATTAGTTGTAAATACCACTGTTAAACTTTATAGTACTTTACAGCTGATCTCCGGTTTATCCCTGTGCTTGGATCAGCCCTGACCTCTGCAGCAAGTGAGGGCTTCACGTACAACCAGTTACAGCTTACATCTTAGCTAACACTGATCACCAATCTGGTATTTAGGTTATTCTTGTGCTGATTACAAATTCAAGCTTGAGGTAACTTATTCAGTATTTATATGTATGTGGGTTTGAAAAAGTCTCCCTTGTCCGTTTTTATTTTGTTGTTGTTGTTGTTTTTTAATGACTAATTATTTGTTACTAAATAAAATGTATGCAACACCTATTTTTTGCTTTTTCAAACTTTAAACATTTACATCACAAATTCACATTTCAAATAAATGTTTAGCCTTGGACTGCATGCAGGTGCCATTTCTTTGTTTGTTAAAATTTGTTAAAATATTTGGCTCTGGGCGTTTTTTCCTCCCCAGTTCCATGTAATATACCCAGGTTGAGTTTAGTCTCTACAAACCTGTTCTCACATCCAGTTGGGACTAAAGTCAGTGGACAGTGCTTTGCAGAAATCGCTACCTCTGTCTAAGCAGTCTAGGTTTTTTTTAGATATGCATCCTTTTTGTGTACCTTCACTTCTAAACTATTTTACAGTAACAGTCCAGCATTTTAGAATAGTTAAATATGGATGTGAAAGGGGGGAGCTTGTGATTGCCACACCAGCATTAAGGCAATGAGTCAAAACTTGGAATGAATGAGACTCACTCTGAGAGAGTGAGGTTTGTCAGCTCAACAGCCTTGAGCGATGCTTGTTCCACAAAAATGAATCGGACCATTCAAGTTCTAATCTGCCTTTTTAGTCCTCCACGGTAAGGCGTTAAACACGTCTTGTTTGACCATGCGCTCACCTTTGGTAAACCCTGCCTAAAGCTGTCCGGGACTGATGGGCATGTTTCAACCCCTCCGCCCTCTTAGCCTAATGTTTCCCTTGAGGCGTGATGGTACTTAAGCTGCAGTGTACTGATTTTTGCTGGCTTTCACATAAACTCCACACGCGCACATAATGAAGCCCTATAGGGCAAAACTGCAGGAGAAGCTCCAGAATGTTCTGAGCTCTCACTTCCAAGGAGCTACACATACAGCATAGAGCTACACATGAATGGTTTTCAGTCCAAAGTTTATGTGTACACGCATGCACACACACATACACATGGAACGTTGTGGCTTTCCATTTCTGCTGCCTTACGTCTTCTGTATGAGTGGCTTATATCCAAGCAGTACTGTTTAAGCCTGTTTAGAGACTCTAAGCACCTCTGAATTTTCCACTAAACTGTCAGTGCTTGATTTATTTTCATTACTTGAGTTTGTGAAGAATATACAGATACATTAGACTGCTAGAGCATCTCCAGAGTGTGGCATCGCTGTCCGAGTAACCCTCACATGTGTGACTTAACAGCCTTGAAAACTGCTGTTTATACTTTTGTCCAGCCACATTCATTAAAAAGTTATTTACTATTTCAGAGGAACATTTTTTTCTAATAGGAAAGAAATTAGGCAATCTTGTTTCTGTTATGATCACATCAAATACAACATCCAATACACCAGTGCTTACGTACAACAACAATGCTGTACAACAACGCTCAAGGTATTTGATCATATATTTGAAGAACATGAAAGACACAAAATATCATATACTGTTGAACCAAAACAACAAGTGAAGTTCTTAACCTTCATAATGTTATTTAGTGACCGTTGTCGGCCAGAGGAGGATGGCCCTCCCTTTGAGTCCTGGTTCCTCTCAAGGTTTCTTCCTCGTGCTCTAGTTTTTCCTTGCCATTCTTGACCTTTGCTTGTTCTCTGGGGACTTGGACTTAGACATTTGTAAAGATGCTTTGTGACAACCTCTGTTGTAAAAAGCACTATATAAATAAATGTGATTTGATTTATTTGAACTTCTTTAAAATGATTTATAAAATCTAGATTTCTCATTTATACACTGAGAACCACTCTGCAATACAATATGTACAATACTACAATACTAAACAAAATATCTATGTAAAAAGATGCAGAAATTTGTGGGTGATAATGTATGACAAGTGAATTCTATATATATTAAGAATGGTGTAATAAGTGTGTGTAAGCTTTTAAGTTACACATTATCTTTGTTTTGGACTAAAGTAATGTATAATATGGTTGAGAGGGATGCTGAGCACTACATTACTGAAAATGTTTTGTATCCAGTCTGTCTTGGCATTGATCTTGACAGAAGTTAAAAGCAAAGAATAATTTCCTGTGCACCAGCAGGGGCTCAGTGACTGGATCTAATGGTCGATAAAACTCAATCATTGAGGAATCTCCAAAGAAGCGGCTCTTTGCTCCTCTGTGTCTTCACTGGATGGCACTACATACTTTGGCTGACAAAATATAAACAGTTTCCTGCATTTGTCTGAATTTGATTGATGATTATGAGTAATTTACTCTTCCACTGTAGTCTATCATACTCATTGCAAAATACGCTGGTCTGCTATGCTAACATTAGATACCTGCATTGCCTGTGCAAGCTAGTTTGTTCATAAAACATTGTTTTCAGAAGCCTTACAAAAGTTAAACATTTCAGCAGTTGTTTTTAATCCTCTCAAACTAGCAGTACATGTTTTGAGCTGAATTGACCTCTGGTGGTGGAGTGGGGGGTGGGGTAGATATGGCTGACATTATGCACCACTTTACCTCCTATGGGTGGAGCAGCTGTGGATTGGCCCTGCGTAATGTGACTTCTGTTCTTCATCTCTGAGCACTGAGAGCTAATGACATGATCTTAGCGCTTGCCCTCAGGTGCCTGTCAGACTCCAACTTCTCAATGACTGGGATTACCATTAAAAAACAGGGGGGAGGGGGGGGGGGGGGGAAGAAAAACCCTGTTTGAAATCTGAAGAAGGTTGCTCCAGCCTGGACCGTATTGGGCTTGACAGCTCTTTTCTTGAAGATGGCGCAGATCAGAGACATGGCCCTGCTGATGTAGCGTGGTGGGCTGGATTGTTTCATAAGTTGCAATTCTTGGCACAAATAGAAGCTGAGTACTTGGTACAAGAGTCAGTGCATTACTGCTAAGTGATATGCAGCGAGGAGGGAGGAACATGGATGAGTGAGTACGCTCTTCACGGACACCCATTCCTGGCTTTCTCACAGGCTGGTTGTAATTTTGCTCCCTGGTGTGGAGCGCTTTGAAAGCAGCTTCTTTTTATTGCTATGCTCTCCCTCTTCTGGAAGGAGCTCTTCTGGAAAAGCCTGTCAGAATATTTTACAATCATGAATACCTTAGTGACAGATCTCCTAAAGATGACCGGTTGATAAGTATGTGCACGTAAGGACTAGCGGAGCAGCTTGTTTTCATCAGTGTTTGTGGTGCTAACAACTCATGATGGAACATATTCTCATTCTCATTCTCTCTCTCTCTCTCTCTCTCTCTCACACACACACTCTCTCTCTCTCTCTCTCTCTCTCTCTCTCTCTCACACACACACACACACACTCTCTCTCTCCCTGCACCATCAGCTCAGTGTGCGTAGCGGTAAACCACCGCAAATGGCATTTGCATTACGCTCTGATCACAGCTGCACAACTCAAATATCTCATTCTGATTTATGTGCTCATCTCCCTGGACAGTTGTTTTGGAAATTGTATTTAGTGTTATATGATAATATACCAGTTCTAAAATATCATGTGTACAGACACCACACATTAAAACCAGAATTTAATACTTTGTGGTTTAATATGGTTGGTTCAGACTGAACAAGACAGTAAAATCAATAACAATTGATTAGTGCAATTGAGATTATTTGTCCAATGAAATTCAATGTATCAGATAAACTGTATTAGTCAAACTGCACCACTGACTTCAATACTTTTGTGTGTCCCACAGAAATAAGTTTGTGTAAACATTTTCACTCAGTTGAGTGATAGAGGCCAACAAATTATTAGTCCAAGATCAGTTTGATGTGAAAGCAGGCCTTTCAGGATTATACTGAATGGTCAGTATTTTGCAGTGGCCAGTATGCTCTCAGGAATGGTAGTGTGGAGAATCTGAACAGATCACCTCCTCTCACCCTCTCTGCACAAGACTGAGTGCTGTGATCTGTAACGCACCAAATGCTGAAAATGGGGATTCCAATAATGCTTATGTAAAGAAAAGCACCTTTTACAAGTTAATGACATTTTTTTTCTCTTCATTAAGGGTCCCAAAATCTCTATATGTAAAAGTAAATAGAATAATCAGCAAAACCATTTTCTGAATTTTATCATTTTATTGGTAATTCTTAACATAGTGCATATGTACAGTAATAAGTTATATATACACTCCTTTGCGGTAAGAGTTGTATTTACCTCTGCTTTTTCCTAAACCTTTACTTTGTCATAAAATATGCTAATGAGGTAAGTTGAGCGGGTCTGTACAGATGTTGGTTACTGATCAAAACCAGATGTTTTTCATAGCTTTCTACATCCTTTCTTCCAGAGTTCAGCTTGATCTTGCTGTCAAACAATTCTAAAAACGAAATAAATGAATACACGCTAAGAAGTTAAACGTTGTACATGTAGACAAAATCTTTAGGCAGTACCAGTTCTGCCCCTGTTGGATCACACTCATCCATCATTGTCTCCAAGTTAAACTGTGATCTCAGAAATGCTCTAAACCCATCTCACCGCATATCTCCCCAAAACACAGCAGCAGCACACATGAAGTCTAGATGTCACCCAGAGCTTATTACGGAGACATTACGGAGTGGCCTCCAGCTGAAATTAAGTCTGTAAGCTTGTGCTGGACCACAGCATGCCTGTAAGCCCCTGCTGGACCACAGTGAGCCTGTAAGCCCCTGCTGGACCACAGTGAGCTGTAAGCCCCTGCTGGACTACAGTGAGCCTATACGCCCCTGTTGGACCACAGTAAGCCTTTAGTCTTGTGCTGGACCACAGTGAGCCTGTAAGCCTGTACTGGACCACAGTGAGCCTGCAAGCCTGTACTGGACCACAGTGAGCCTGTAAGCTTGTGCTGGACCACAGTGAGCCTGTAAGCTTGTGCTGGACCACAGTGAGCCTGTAAGCTTGTGCTGGACCACAGTGCCCAGCCCCATTCCTGCTTCATTTCTACCTTCTGTACACAATTAACCACTTACACAACTCCCTTCTGCTTACTGCTGGTGGCTTTATGGCTTTTCCACTTGGTCTTGATAGTAAATGAGGTGCTGGAAATCACAGGCACTTTACACTCTGAGTTGTTAAACCGCAATTCCAGCCAATCAGAACCAACGGCAGCAGCTCCCCCAGGGAGTGTGGAAGGTTAGGCGGGGCCATGCACAGCTAGGCACGTGTTTGGAACCTGCTCTCACACTGCCGTCAGTGCCGGATTGTATGACAATCTCGTTGTTCTTTCAATATAATTCAGGTCATATTCTGAGTTTGTTAGTAAGGTTAAATATGCATGGTAGTTTCAGTCTATTCACATGCATTTCACATTAGAGTACAGAATACAGCTGTATGAATCATGCTTGGACAGGTCAGATGCCTGTGTGAGGTGCTGGACTTTCTAAGTGTTTTCAAACACATAAAAAGAGCAGTGTGCTCTGAACACCTGGGACCCACACCGGCAGCCGTGGCAGCCAAGATGAGTTTACTAAAATCGTATCACTGCAAAAGAAATCTTCAGTCCAATGACAACAACTACAAGTCAGTTCATGAAATATAATAGGAGCGTCCAGCGCAAAACAATTTGTTTTTTTTTTAACCTGACAATCGGAAAGATTACAAGGGTTGTTAAGTTTTGAAAGAAGTAAAATGAAAATAAACCAATTGTACTCTTCATCTCAAATTTGAATAGGGTGTCCAATTCCATTACGAACCCGGGCTGACTGCAGTTTTCACCGGCAATATGCCGTTTGATCTCTGTCCTATCAGTCACAGGCATGCAGTGAAAAATGCCCCACACAGGGTTCTGTGGGAGGGAGCTACACAAGAACCTCAGTCAGCGGCGCCGCCCCTGGAGGACTGGCATTCTTCATGCGATTCGGAGTGAGGGAAAAGGGGTTGCTTCTCACACGCTGGCGCAGCGGGAGGAGAAGGTTGGTTGGTGGCTGGAGGGGGGAACCCCACCCTCAGGCCCCCCCAGGATATCGAAGCAGAGGGCCTCGACGGCGTCCAGCCTCTCAATCTGCACCAGGCGGGTGAGCAGGTCGGGGATGCTATAGCCGGCCGTGCTGACACGGTCGAAGAGCTGCATGGCGTCCGTCATGCCTCCGATCTCATCGCGCTTCAGCCCGAAGCTCTCGGCCAGGTGCCTCCACGTCTTCACCACCGCCTTGTCCGCACTGTAGGTGGCGCTCAGCATGCGGCTCGTCCGCTCCAGGCAGTCAAACGGGAGCTCTGTGGGACTCAGGCCTGCAAAGATACATGCGCGTGGCTCACGTCCTCAAAGTGTCCAAAAGACAAAACCCTTAACACAATGTCAGCAGCAGCTCAGACAAGGACATGAGCATAGTGGAGCCGCCGAGCTCTAGAAATACCTGCCACTTTAAAACCCACTCAAAAAACATCGTATGATTTGATCATTTTGTTTTCGCAAGTGGGAATGTTGTTTAGCATCGGGGAAAAAAGACACATTCACTGACTCAAAAAAGCAAAAGAGAAACAAAGAGCAGAAGAAAAAGCAGAAGACCGATGAGCCGCTCAAATGTAATTCTTCCAAGCTGCACCCTGAGGAAGTGCAAACACTCCACAGGTTTGCATCTCAGCTGTGTCATGTGCCATCTGTGGCCAGTGAACTGTGTGGATGCAACAGGCCACATTCCCAAGAGAAAGGAACAGGGGACTTACCCGCAGTGACTCTAACTGGGTGTCTGCCAGGTTATACGTGAGACACTTAGCAGTGATATGCTGTAGTTTTAAAATCTGAAGGTTGCTGGCTTTAAAAGCATCTGCTCCTGGGCTTAATATCTGACAAAATGTAACAAGAAGTAGAATAAGCGTGGCGGTCAGCCAGGGCCAGACTCTACTGCTAGACTGAAACAGCAGCGGCCAAACCTTATGGTTTACACAAACTGCAAACAAGTAGATTTGTAGGAAAATGTATTTTCTAAACTGATTGCGAGGATTAGTTATAGTTTGGCAAAAACAAAGAAAGAAAGAAACAAAATACCCCCAAAAAACAGAATATAGAGAATAAATACTTTCAAATATGGCTCTGTTGAAGCATACTGTAAGGTGAAGGTTTCCAGACTCTAGAGCCATTTTGGCATACTCAGTTTTCCAACTGTTGCATAAAGCACTCACACAGATAGGCCAAACATGCCGATCCCAGAGCTCCAGCTATAAACATGTAAACATATGTAAACATAATCTGCATTTAAGGATGATGGGTGTGGTTTTAGCCTTGGCATACTGTTGTGTGCATATTTGTTGGACAAACTCTGATGGTCTCCTGTTTGTGGAGCAAATATCTGAAAATATTTTGAGGTTTTTTCTTTTGCTCTGTCAGCCCTGTTACGACTCGGTGTGGGGCATGTGTTTTGATTAACTGGTCTCCAAGTCAGAAACCTGACCTTAGCTGGGTCTAGATTTTGCATTCATGAAGACTTTCAGAACCCACTGTCAGTTGGATGTGTCCCCTTAAAATTGAGATGGTCAGACAATCCGAACCAACACTAAAAGACATCTGC
>NC_137505.1:21800000-21877500 GCF_041902795.1 Electrophorus electricus | reverse complement strand
TAATAGGCACGAGAAAAGGATTAGCAGCAAAATGCTGTCTTCTTGTTTTTGATCAGAGCTGCTTTCTCCTGGTGGGTTTTGACTAAGAGGGCTCATAATTGCTGATTATGTTTGTGAAAAACGAACATCTCTGAAGTCTGCAGCCGCTGGGCACATTTATGTCGAACTACATCATCCCACTCACATCAGACGCAGGTGAAGAGGGAAAAAAAACAGAAGGTTTATTAAACAGCCTAAAAAAAACCAAAAAACCTTCAAGTGAGCTTGGTTTTTCCATGCCATGCCCATCTGAGTGGCACAGACGCCTTCACACTCACGTTCACACGTTCACAGAGCACCTCGCACTCTGTATTCCAGTGAAAGAGCGAGCAGCCAGACCAACTGCTGGAACTTGTTCTGTGGTGACTTAATTACCGGTAGAATGTCGAGCTGAAAATCTGATAAAAAAACAACAACAGCTCTTTGAGGCCTTTCTTAATCTGCAGCAGTCTGTACTTGCTCTCTTTTCCTGTCATATTTGCAACGTGTTTGTATCCTAGAGACTTTGACAACACCATCACCTCATAATTGTTTTCACTTATGAGAACATCAGGTAGGGAGTGCAAAGAGTTTTTTTTTCATTATCCTAAGTGTATTAAATAAAGATCTTTTTCACCAAGTGTTTAGAGTAGTGTAAAGGCCTTTATTCACTAAGTGTTAATAGTATGCGTAGTGGTCTTTTTCACTCCAGAGTAGACATAGTGTTTCTTTTTCTTGTCTTACCTTTTTACTGTTTTTGTAGGAGGCGGCTTCATCTTGTCGAACTCATCCTTCTCAGAGAAGATCACCACGTTCTCTGAAAGGGCAAACGTGGGATTTGCAAGCTTTTCATTTGTTAATAATAAACAGCAACAATAAAACAACAACAACAAAAAACAAACAAACAATGAAATCTGGATTAGGACAGAATATATATATATATATATATTAGTTTGACCTAATATATATTTGGCAGCACATTCAAAATTTCAGCACAAGGTAATAACCCTGTCCGGACTTGATAAAAGGTGGTCGGAAAGTTTTGCAGTGACACTGGGCTGTCAGCCCAACAAAGCAAGCGGCTATCGTTTCATTCAATGAGCCGACGGTGCTGGCGGTGAAGAGCAGGATGAGCGTTGCGCCCAGGGCCAGCTGAACAGGAAACAAGGCCGTTAATCACCCTCAACGGAGGCCTGCATTGGCAGAGCCGCCCAACAGTGATGCCACTCATCTGAAGGATCAGCTCAACATGCTCCCAGCTACGCTCCTAACATCTGTCAGTGAGCATGACTTTCCAGTGAATGGCAGGCAGTTGTGTATGCATATTTGAGGGGGAAAAAAATGTAGCCAGTGGATTAAATCCACCCAGTCATTTAAACGTTTAAATGTGGCGAGTGAAGGGCCTGCGTTTGAGCAGGCAGTAATGACCAGGCTCTGGGGAGGTGATACAGGCTCTGCACTGCCTGTGGAAAACACGACGAAATACTGATGTTTCATTTCAGTGTGCAGATTATTTAGAGTGAATTATGTGTGTTCAAACAACTTGAACTGAAAATGAGACCTTAGGGGGATGAGAGCCTTCAAAATGACAGACGTTCACTTCAACTTCTTTAATGTGGCCCATGCTTGTGTATTTTGTAAGTCGCTGCCCTTCCAGTACAACAGTTTCTAATATAAATGAGAATCTTCCAAATATACTTGCCAACCACCAGATGGTAAATAAAATTATTGTGCATGTCAGCAAAAATGACATTCAATGACCTCAGGAAGAAAGACCTCATCAAGTTTTTTAATAAGCCAAAAAACTGAAATACTCATATGGGACCCTCAACCCGTCTCAGCTGTCATGGCTACTCCCACTACCCTGATGTCCCCGGCTGTACACTGTGTGCACAATTATTAGGCAAGAGTATTTTCACCATATCATCATTTTTATGCATATTTTCCAACTCCAAGCTGTATAAACTTGAATGCTTATTGGATTTAAGCACATCAGGTGATGTGTATTTGTGTAATGAAGGAAGGTGTGGCCTAAGGAGATCAAACCCTCTATTTATTTCCAAGGTCCAAAAAACGCTATAGCTCAGCAGCTAAGATCATACCTGAATCAGAAACAGCTGCATGAAGTCTTTCAGTCAGGGTTTAGGCCTCATCATAGTACAGAGACAGCACTGATTAAACTAGTTAATGACCTGTAGTTGGCTTCTGACCAGGGTTATGTCTCTTTGCTTATAGTGGTTGATCTGAGTGCAGCATTTGACACTATAGATCACAACATTCTACTAGATAAACTTGGGATTAGGGGAATAGCCCTTTCCTGGTTTAAATTTTATCTAGCTGTTCACTACCAGTTTGTTAACATAAATGGAGACTTTTCAGCATACAACAAGGTTAGCTATGGTGTCCCATCTGTTCTAGGGCCCCTGCTTTTTTCTTTATATATGCTACCTCTAGGTGATATTATACATAAACACTGTGCTAGTTTCCATTGCTACGCTGATGATACTCAGCTATATGTCTCAGCCTAACCAGGGGACATATCATCTTAGTATTACTGAGGAATGCATAAAGGATGCCAGACCCTTGATGTTGAGAAATTTTCTCTCACTTAATCCTGACAAAACAAAAGTGCTTCCATTAGGCCCACAGACAGCTAGGACATCACTCTCTAATTACTTAATGAACCTCAATGGTCTCCCAATCACATCTTCTCTATTAAAGATCTTAGTGTGAGTATGGATCCCAGTCTGTCATTCGAAGCTCGTGTAAATATTTCTAGGACTGCATTTCTCCACCTTCACATGATGTAGAAAAGCTAGTCGATGCATTTATCAGTTCATGATTGGACTTCTGTAATACCTTCCTATCTGGCTGTACCATTAAGTGCCTAAACAAGCTCCAGCTAGTTCAAAATGCAGCAGCCAGAGTTCTTACTGGAACTGGATCATTTGATAACATCACTCCTATCTTAGCTACTTTACATTGGCTCCCAGTAAAATTTCATATTGATTATAAAATACATCTAATAACCTACAAAATACTGAATGGTTTCGCCCCTTAGAGAACTCCTAGTGCATTATGATCCACCACGTCTGCTTAGATCAAAAGGTGCTCTTTTCTAGTACCAGGAATAAGAAAATCTACCACAGGGGGCAAAGCCTTTTCCTGTAATGCTCCCACACTATGGAATAACCTTCCTATAAATGTTTGAGACTCAAACACAGTCTCCATATTTAAGGCTAGGCTGAAAACCTGTCTATACAGTCAGGCATTTTATTAACTACCTACCATCTTAGGTAAAGGTGTAGATATGGGGGTCCATGGGCATTGAGAGTTATGGTAAACTGGGATGGTATGATGCTGTTACTTCACTTCTCTTTTGTCACTCAAGTTTGTTGACTGAGAACGGCAAAATGCTGATGTTCCAGGGTGCCCTCACGCCTGTGTTTCCTTCTGGCTCTTTCCTTTTAGCTGTGATGCCATAGCTAGATCTCTCATGATCTAGGGAGTTTTTCATTTGTTTTTCATTGTGCTTTGTCACAATATCTGTTGTAAAAAGTGCTATATAAATACATTTGATTTGACTTGACTTCTAGCTGCCAGTTAATAATATGTTCTCTCACCTGCTCTAAATACATCCTCAGACCTTTTAGTCGTAAATGGATAAGATACATTGAAAATGTTAATCTTCTTAGGGACACAGAGAACGTTTTACACCACCCCTCATGATTTCTCTCACACTTTTGACTCAAATGGCCTTTATTCACATATCATTGCAAGCACATCCCCCATCCTTTACATTTCCCTTATAATAGTTAGCTGTTTTTAACCCTTCATCACAAACTGACAGATAAAGACTATAATCCCTGTGAGAATAACTGCTGAAGTCATATCTACACATTTTGAGGCAGATCTTCTAGAAGCTCTTAAAAATGACCCCATTATACTTTGCCAGTTTATGGCCTGCGGCGAGAGCTCAGACCCAGAATTCCACTCTGCAATACTCACTACACACTCTGCCATACTCACTACACACTCTGCCATACTCACTACACACTCTGCAATACTCACTACACACTCTGCCATACTCACTACACACTCTGCAATACTCCCTACACACTCTGCCATACTCCCTACACACTCTGCCATACTCACTACACACTCTGCCATACTCACTACACACTCTGCCATACTCACTACACACTCTGCCATACTCACTACACACTCTGCCATACTCCCTACACACTCTGCAATACTCACTACACACTCTGCCATACTCACTACACACTCTGCAATACTCCCTACACACTCTGCCATACTCACTACACACTCTGCCATACTCCCTACACACTCTGCCATACTCACTACACTCTGCAATACTCCCTACACACTCTGCCATACTCACTACACACTCTGCAATACTCCCTACACACTCTGCCATACTCACTACACACTCTGCAATACTCACTACACACTCTGCCATACTCACTACACACTCTGCAATACTCCCTACACACTCTGCCATACTCACTACACACTCTGCAATACTCCCTACACACTCTGCAATACTCACTACACACTCTGCCATACTCACTACACAGCATTCCACTCTGCTATTCTCACAGCACACTCTGCCATACTCACTACACACACTGCTATAATCACTATATAATCTGCTATACTCACTGCACATTCTGCTAGACTCACTACACACTGCTATACTCAGTACAAACTCTGCTAGACTCACTACACATTTTGCTATACTCACTACACACACTGCTATACTCACTACATTCTGCTATACTCACTGCACACTCTGCTATACTCACTACACACTCTGCTATACTCAGTGCAAACTCTGCTATACTCACTACACAGTGTTCCCCTCTGAACAGCTTCTCTGGCTGTCCATGAAAGAGGGCAGCACGCTCAATGTCGCGGAGGACAGGCCCATGAGAGAAGTGTGCAGACGCTGCTTCTCTTACCCTGCACCTCCTTTTTCTCCTCTTGCTTGTTTGTTGGAGCCTCCATCGTCTTCACAATCTGCCCAGAACAGCATGCTAGGGCAAAAAGGCAATCAATGAGTCTTTTCTATGCAAACAATTTCAAACTTCCTCTCAGTCTCTCAAACACTGCTGTTTCTATTTAATGTCAGTAGAAAGGAGGATGATATTGAAAACCAGGACAAATATCTGTAAACCTAGTCCAGATCTGTCCAAACGGTGGTCCCTAGTCCCTTGGGTGTATGTGTGTGGTTATGTCTGTGTGTATGGTTACTCATACACTTAAAGAAGCGTCTCAAGTTGCAAGACCACCATCCAATACCCATCTGCTCTTACTTATTATGGTATTACTTAGACCATGGCTCACGGTAGATCTAATATATGCTAAATTAGATCCAAGTGAGCTAATATAAGTTGACGCAAATCACTTATTACATTAAAGACTCTGGGTAATAAAGCTGGATTTTAAATCAAATGTACGAACGTTATTTGGACTTATCAGATAGTTTGTGTAAGGCCTGAAAAAGGCTGAGGACTGAGCTGTGGACAGACTAAGCTCAGGGACCCTGACACACCTTGCCCACTTGGTTTAGTCTTCAGGATATAGAACATGATGATCATCACTATGGCGATGGCCATGATGAAAATGGTTGACATGGCAATGATGAGGGCTGTTGCTAGGTGACCCTGCCCAGTTGGATCTGTGACACAAGCACATGGCAGTTCAGCATCCAGCTGTACATATGAGGAAGATGGTTTATCACAGATGTAGTTCTGACTGAAGTGCTGTATGATACTACAGGTTATGCAAGTGCTGATGGATGCACTCAACATTCGGATTTCCCTAGCAGGCAAATCACTTGTTTCTAGAGTGGCGTACCTTTTTCGGCATGAGGAAAAATGGTTGTGCTGGTGGCGGATATTCCCGGGGCACGTCCAGATGACACGGGTGCGGTCCGCATGCCTGGAAAAGGTCAACAATGATTTCAGAGCTGCTGATAAAAGATAAGAGTCAGATTAACTGGAAGCGTCTCATAAAGTGTCTGATTAAGTGAATGTGTTTGATTAAGTGGGAGCGTCTAATAAAGTGGAAGAGTCTGATAAAGGGGAATGACAGATGCAGAAAAAGGAGAAGCCATGTTCAGATTGCTGAAGGAAACAGCCTCGTAACTGGATTGCTACACAATACAGAGCAGTACAAATATCAGTACAAGTGTAACAATTACACCAGTTTTGATCGATGTAGATATTTTAATTCCTGTGATGTGATTCTATTGATCCAGCATAAATACATTAATCCATATTGCTATTTTGATGCCATTCAAAATGTTTGTGAACTTATTTAAAATACTTTCTTCTACTGTATTGCAGTCATAGTTGAAAGATAAGAGTAATTATCTTAGTTTTGTTCAACCTAATAAACACTTATTTTAAATTTTGACAGTTTTATTGTCACTTAAAAAAGTTCACACCACCTAACTAGCTTGTAAAAATACTGAACTGATCATTAAAAAAGGTGAATTAATGCAGCACCCTTTAAAAAACACCTGACCAAACACGTCACTCTGCCTCTCCCAGTACTGAGCCACAACAATGCAGCTTTAGTTTAACATGTTCAGCACTCAGGATTCACACAGCTTCAGAGCATGATATGTCTCCACATGATATGGTCCACAATTCTGAATAAAGATGAGTCATGGGATGAGAACTGTCCTCTCAGAAAGTTTCAGTAGGAAATGTCCCAAAAAGACATGTGTGTGTGTTTTTTGTACTCAGTGTTTATTAGGTTTAGGCAATGAGGATTAAATGCCTCATGACTCCTCTGATTTAAAAAAAAGGACTTGCTTGTGAAGTTCCTCTTTGGTGAATTCCAGCCATTGAGCAGCAGAGACTTTCTTGTTGCTGGATGCTCTTAGCTGGTTGTCTGCAAATCTCCCTCTGCTTTTCCGGAGCTGAGCCACATGTGGACAGGTGAATGGAGAAGTGATCAGACCAAGCTAAGCCTGATCTCAGCTTCCTCACTGACTAGCACTAACCCTGAATGTTATACCACCTCCTGTTACAACAGAGCAATATACTCAGTGCCCTTTCAAATTCGTCAAATTGAGCTCATGCCCTCGATAGGGCTGATGGCACTGTAGGAGCATTTCATGGTGAACATGAACATGGTGAACATGGTGGATAACAGGGATGGATGCTAACCCTTCTGCTGGTACTGCTGGCACTTGTGGGCTGTCAAAGTCCGCCATGTCTATGATGCTTTTCAGAATCGGTGGACAGCAGAGCAGACAGGAGACATTTGTTTGAATTTCTTGGCAAGCAGAAGCAAGCTAATAATCTTTTTATACCCTCCAAACTTTTAATTGCTAGAGACAAACTGTGCTGTGGGCAAGTGTAATTTGCAGATTACCTGGCAAGTGCTAGCTCGTCTTTAACCCAAAAACAAGTGACTCCACTACATAGTTTTACATTAGTTGCATTCACGGATTGGTTCAAGATTTGTCAGTAAAATGTTTAAGTCCCGCCTCCCTCATTTCTACCGGTTCTCCCTGCCTGAAACCCAGAGCTGCTTTAAAAAGCTCTGCTCCACTGGTCCTGTGGCGTGAGAAACAGGATTCATCGTTGCAGCTCCGTAAAAGGACTATTAATACAACAATACAAATACATTGCATTTGCATATGTAACATGACACTTAAACTGAATGATCATTTTGATCAGTCAAAGGGAAGCCTCTGATCTCAAGCTGATATAATGCCTGACTTTATAAACAATACCTGGGCTAATGCATCATGTTGAAGGGCTCTGTACATGGCAAGATGCTTGCCAAACAGCTGGTTGTTGTTCTGTGCCATCTTTTAATAATCCAGCCCATCCATAGGGTGGCTTTTCCGAGCAATGTGCCTGACCTCAGCTTTCTGGTTTTACTTTGGTAAAACCAGTGTGAGGAAAGAAGACTGTATCTAAAGATACACACCACACATGCCGCGTGTCTCTCTTTTCTTTTTTTCCGTCATCTGATAAGTCGCAGGAGCTAATCATGTCATTTAACAATCTGATGTCATGCTCCCTTTGGTTTCTCAGTAAACCGCGTGGGATCAAACTAATCAAGACCATGTGTCATACTGCACTTTCAGAGTAAAAATGTTCCTCTTAAATATATAAACATCATTTTAATATCTGGTTTAAAGTCTAGATTTATAGATTAATTCCCATAAATGTAATTAACTTAAATTTTATTAATTTTAGCCAAAGCCAAAACTCAAAAATCTGGATAAAATCAGTGGTCTTATTAAACTCAGGATAAAATCAGTAGTCTTATTAAACCCAGGATAAAATAAGCAGGTTTATTAAACTTAGGATAAAATCAGCTGGCTTACTGTCTAGTGAGTCAAGAAAGTGGTCAGTGGCAGAAGCTGAACAGCTCTAAGTGACGCTGAGCGTGCTGAATGCTTCGGTCTCGCCTCCTCGGGGAGGTACATGGGATCTCTGCCTTGTGCCAATGTGCGGTTCATTCCATAGCCTCCATGCTTCAGGTATGCACTCTTAATAGGCAAGTCAATGATGTTAGGAACAACCTGCCAAACACCAAACCCCAGCCAAGGCAAGGAAAAATAAATCTAGAAATATTCATCGGCGTGGACGCTGATGCACTCCAGGCAGCCTGGGTCCTTTCTGGGGCTGGGGTTTACAGCAATGAAAGGACCTTCTCGTCCAACAGCGGTGCGTTTCCTCTTTGGCTTTAAACGTACCTTGCCGACTGTAGCAGGCTCTGTGTGAGGCCATATTACTCAGCTCGAGTAGCGCATCTTCACACACAGAAGTAGAGGCGGAGGGAAGGATCAGGAATAAGGCGCAGATGGAGTGGAGGAGACAGTGGAGGATGGGAGATGGAGCGGAAAATACAGGGAAGGGTTTGGGAGAGAAATGGGACGGATCATCCCAGCCCAGGAGGCAGGGCCTCAGGGAAAGTTCCCTTACACTCTTTCGTGTTGCGTGGTGCATTCTGACAGGAGTGACACACCATGCCGTAGATATTCCGAGGCCTGTTCTCCAAGATGTAGTACCTGACAGAGAAGCAATAATATGCAAACTTTTAGATGTTTTATTGTAATATTAAGTTACTAATTTATTTTCCGCTTTAGACTCATCTGTCTGTGCTAGAGTTTATGATAAAAACATATTGCATATATTCTTTTATAATTACCAATCACCCACACAATATATTCATCAACTTTGAGCCCAACATTACTAATATTTGTAACTAAGAGCATTTAAGTGACTTTCGTCCTTGTGCTGCAGATTATTAGTAGTATCAGATTCGTCCTCCCAGGAGGCAAACTCTTCAGCAGTTAATAAAGCTTCATAAGTGTGTGTGCATGATCACTGAAGAATAACTCAACAAAGAGGGAAAGAGAGAGTAACAGAAATACAAAAGTATAATGGCCTCCCTCTAAAAGCTAGCTCTGGGTCTGTCCACCTGAAAGACCAGACTGCTCCCAGAAAAGCAGCTTTTGTTTCTGTTTTTTTAGCCTTCCTTTTTGTTCACTGCAGTGCTCCTGATGTATAATCAGAGAAGACCCTGTGAAAGCCCTGCCACTGTAGCTCAGGCTCCTGTCTAAGGGAGTGTAAGCATGTAATGCCCGGATCACTTTCTCACTTGGTCACTCATCAGATGCTCATTTCAATTCAAACAGATGAAATAGAATCAGAATACAATATAGTCAAGGTTGCCCTGCGACATTTCTGTGCCCACTAAGCCGAACCTCTTGATTTAGGATGTTTTATGAAAGTACTGAAAGGCAATAGCATGTTTTTTTGCCTCGCCATTCATCCCCTCAGAAAAAGAGAAAAAGGGGAGAAATCAGTATAATCGGTTGGAGACTACTACTAGTGGACTATATTAAATACACTCAGTAATGTTCTCCTAAAAACCAGCACTTTGTATATTTACATTAAAAGTGATTGAAACCAGACCTTCCTCTTTAAGTGGGCACAGTATACCACTAGTCCAACTCATGTTAGAGTCCTTTAGCAAGTGTATATGGACCCGTGTGTGTGTGTGTGAGTGTGAGTGCGTGTGAGTGTGTGTGTGTGTGCGTGTGTGTGTGTGAGAGTGTGTGTACGTGTGTGTGTGAGTGCGTGTGTGTGAGAGAGAGAGAGAGAGAGAGAGAGAGAGAGAGATGGAGAGAGCAACTCTGTAACAGTTTATCTCGCTCATTGTTTCCATGATGCTCTTTGAGGAGACATATCTGCTGAGATGAGCAGTGCTGTGACCAATTTTGGGACATTAGTGTGGCAGTAGGAGGGGCGGGGCGGGGAGGGAACAGACTGGGCTGCAGGGTGGTCCATACATCAGAGCCTGATTTAGCACCACACTTCTCACTGCCTCTATATGCATCAGTAATGATCTTCTTAAAGAACCACCAAACACTGCATCACAAAATGCTTTCATTTATTCTGTGCTTCAGCCATAGCTATTTCACACATTATATAATAGCCTTTTGTTACCATTGCAGGCAATTTCACATTTACATACATATATTCTGCAAATGCGTCCAAGATGAGCACTATGAAAACAAAACATTATTATTATTGTCATGATCGTCACCAGGCCAGTGTGCAGTAGTGTTATATATTCTAAAACAGTAATGCTGCTGTGTAAGGCGTGGAGAGTGCAGTGATGTGTGCGTGTGTGTGCAGGCGTAGCATCGCTAACCCCGGCAGGCATGGTCCGCACTCGGCGTCGCTCTCCGCGGTTCCTGGTGTCAGCACCGTGGCCCTGTACAGTGAGTCGCAGTCCTTGTGCCGCCGGCAGATCTCGTACTTGCCCTTGGAGAACTTGCCCGGTGGACACGGCATGCAGTCGTAGTCTTCATCCTTGATGCCGTAGGCGCAGTTCTGAAAACAAACACAGCACACGCGCTGCATGACGGCTAGTGAGGGAAACAGGGCAGGCCGTTTCTACGCCACGCCACAGCGATGACTGATCTTCTGCATGCGGCGATTTTCCAAGGCGTCTGGTGAATGCAAAACACATTTGGTTATGCTTCTGGTCACGATACTGTGTCATTCATAACCAACGAATGACTGGTCCCATTGTACATTCTGCATTATTTAACTTACTAGCAAATGAATCACGTAGCACCGCTGGCTGGTCCGTTCAAACGATGCCTGAACTGAAACGATGTTTTCTTCTGCACGTAACTTTCATCAGTCTTCACTGAGCTGTGCACGGGGTATAGGGACCACTCTCACCAATGTATGCTGTCTCTGGCGTGGAGGGGAGGACCACGTGTGTAACAAGTGGCTTCCCCTCCTCCAATCCTACTACCTTTGTTAATCACACTGACTGACAGCTCACACCAGCCCAGTCCCTGGAGTGATTGAATCCAGACTGCTGGTTCACAGCGAACGTCTACTTATTACTAAAGCATTTTGGTATAATTACTCCCATGACCAGATAGAGACTTTTCTCCAAACACTATTATACTGCAGCCATAAAATGGGGTGCACAGTGATTCTATGAAATGAACTTTACTATGGAACAGAAAAACAATCCGTAACATACTTGTAAACTCAGATATCTGCATGATGAATCAGTCAATCAACAAGGATAGGCTGAAGAGGACAGAAGCAGAATGATGTCAGAATGATGTCAAGGTGCTACTAAAAAAGCTACTAGACAACATAATGATGAATGCAGAATTTATGTCAAAGTAAATAAAAACAATTTAGATGAAAAATGTTTCTATTAAAAGACTTTACTGTTGATTACATTATTAAGACTGTCCCTTACTTGAAAAAAATGGTTTGTTTTTACAAAGTTAGCATTGTTTTTGAAACTTTTGGCTTGTAGCGTATATCTGGCTGCAGTTAAGAAGAACTAGGCAATAAGCAAGCAAAACTTCAATTATGCAAGTTTTATTCCAGTCATCCCTGTTGTATTATAATAAAGAGATTTTCTTTTGTAATTTTGGGCCTTTGAAGGAAAAACAAAGATGCAAACAAATAAACAAATGTATTTTTATTATTATTATTATTTATTTATTTTTTAAGTAGTGGTTTATTTTTATTTTCACCATCAGCTCCATCTTTCTATCAGCTCATCAAAATCGCTGGTGCAATTAAGATAATAACTAACGATCCGCCTGAGCCTTGGGTGTGCAAAGGTAAATGTCTTTGAAGTTTGCCGTCCAGTAACAGGCTGAATCAATCTAATCTGCTCTATAGCCTAAACACAAAACAAGGCTGCGTCCCGGCTGAGCTGAGCTAGTTGACAGCTTGGGAAGTGGTTGGCACCGAGCATGTGGTCCTGTTTAAACTTCCACTCCTCTTCATTTCCCCTCAGTGCACCTCCATTGGGAATCTCCGTGTCAGTATTCTCCTGTTTAGCGAGAGAGATCTCCCCAGCCTCCTCTCTCTCTCTCTCTCTCTCTCTGTCTGTCTCTGTCTCTCTCTCTCTGTCTCTCTCTCTCTCTCTGTCTGTCTCTGTCTCTCTGTCTCTCTCTCTCTCTCTCTCTCTCTCTGTCTCTCTCTCTGTCTCTCTCTCTGTCTCTCTCGAAGCATGGAGGGAACAATACAACATGATTAACATGCTTGTAAGCCTTTATTAGAACAAGGTCCTTCTCTGGTCGCCAAGCTGGAGCTTTTTTACTTTTTTCCATTAGATTTTGTTTGTCAATGTGGTGGTGTTTTTTTCTGAATACATTGTCAGTGTGATTTGTTCATATAAAAGAGACATAATTGCATATAAAAAAGACATAATTGCTTATATATTGTTAAGTCATGTAGGCCATTTGAAGAGCCAGCAGGACCTGTAGATGGTAACACAGCAGGGTGCTGAGTAAGCATCGCTATGTCATGGCTGGGATTAAGTTTCAACCATGCCATGTTTTTTGGGGTCCAGTCTACAGGCTGCTCAGAAACAAAAGCACCAGCAGACCTGAAGTGCATCAGAAAGAATTGTGCAAACTTTGATTTCGCAAACGGATGCCTTTACACTACAACCTGAGAAAATACTAGGGAGTATGTTCGAATATGAATCTCACCCACCTTAAAAGGGTGGCTTCCTAACACTTCACATTTACAGGTGCATTTTTGCCCACACAGATATAAACCGTGGCAGAAACCTGAAGCCTGGTGTGGACACAGCAGATCTCAGCTTGCGTATAAACCATGTGTTCGTCTGGCTACACCACCCTGGTGAACACAGCCCGTCTGCCTGGCTCTGCTGCACGATTCTCTTCTTTTATGTGGTGTTCAACTTTAGCGTTCCAGGGATTGCTGGGGCGCCTGAGTGAGACAAGGAAGAGGAGGCTGACCCGGGATCTTCTACAAAAGCAACACGGCGCAGACCCTTCTGCTGAGCCACCGTTACGAAGACATTTGAAATGAAAGAATGCTAGTAGATCACAGGTCATGTGGATTACGAGCTGGGTGCATGGTTAATTAAAGAAAAAAGAGAAGCAAGACGAGAGGGGGACATGGAAGGAGAGAGCAGACTCTGCCCAGACTTGCTTAAGACCATTTGCGTTTCAAAGCCAGTGTGAACAGTGGGAAAGGTGTCGCTACGCACAATTAGCTTTGCTTGTACTTCATCACATCCACTCACTCGTTTGTCTGAATGAAGTTAGAAGACTAGACCAAGGTGCTGAATCAGGAGGGGCTAAAAGGGTCTCTTTGTTTAAATATAACAAAACAACTGGTGTAATACATCACAGGCTATATATGGGAAAACATACACTCAAGAGGACGGCAGAACACCCACATGCTGCTGTGAACTACAGCGATTGTCTTCTACGTCAACAAGGACCAGGAAAGTCTAAAAGTTGGTGTGTGCTGACCCTTTTATGCCACAGAATACCTTCTTGTTATCTGAAAGCCTGAATTGGTTTTAGAGCCAGTCGGGTGCGTGTGTGTGTGTGTGTGTGTGTCTCCCCAACACAGCCTTCTGAAGCATACACAGTCCTAGTAGAATGAGGACGGGCTACATGCAAGGTGGAGAAGAGCTGTGGGTGGGGTGGTGACTGGGTGGAGACTGAGCTGAGTCAGCTGGGCGAGGATATAAGCAAAAGGGTGGTATGGGGTTGAGTCAGTAGATGCTGCAGCGTGGTTTGGGCAAGGATGTGGGTTGGGTGGGAGGAGCTGCAAGTTGGGTGGGAGGAGCTGCATAGTGGGTGGGTGGAGCTGCATAGTGGGTGGGTGGAGCTGCATAGTGGGTGGGTGGAGCTGCAAGTTGGGTGGGAGGAGCTGCATAGTGGGTGGGTGGGGTGTACGGCAATGCTGCCTTAACATGGCTGCTGTCAAAAACTCACCTCTTCACCTGTCTACATTTACTTGAGTTTTTGCAGCTGTCTTTACTGCATCTTTACTCCTAAGGCACAGAACTTTACTTTACTGAACTAGGATCCATGTCACAACTACATACATTATCTGCTTTTTTTTTGTCTGCTTGCTTTTATGTGGATATGTAGGTAAATTTGTCTATTTTGCATGTGTAATTAAGTTGTTAATATTTATAGCTGTATTCCACTTTCAGAAAACTTTAGAATCAAAACCTAGAATGACAGTTGTTTGGCTGGATGTGGTCAAACAGCTTCATACTTTATTACTGCTAATTTGTAACTCATAACAATGACAAAATGATTCCATGTTGTGATTCCGCCAAGTAGAGCTTCTGTCATAGTTCTCACTGAGAGTGAGTGTGTGTGAGAGAGAGTGAGTGAGTGTGTGTGTGTGTGTGTGTGTGAGAGAGAGTGAGTGTGTGTGTGTGTGTGTGTGTGTGTGAGAGAGAGTGTGTGAGAGTGAGTGTGTGTGTGTGTGTGTGAGAGTGAGTGTGTGTGAGAGTGAGTGTGTGTGTGTGTGTGTGAGAGTGAGTGTGTGTGTGTGTGTGTGTGTGAGAGTGAGTGTGTGTGAGAGAGAGTGTGTGTGTGTGTGTGTGTGTGTGTGAGAGTGAGTGTGTGTGAGAGAGAGAGTGTGTGTGTGTGTGTGTGTGTGTGTGAGAGAGAGTGAGTGTGGTACCATGTATGGCTCCTGCCCTGGCTGGCACTGAGGGCAGGCCTGGCAGGTGCTGCTGGTTTGATTATAGAACTCATTTTCTCCACAGCTGGAGTACTCAGCTCTCAGCAGAGACACACTGGACACCTAAAAAAACCAAAAAACCAAACACACACACACACACACACACACACACACACACACACACACACACACACACACACACACACATCAACAGGCTGCCAACTCAAATCAAGCTTAAAATGCAAACTACATCATAAAATAATACACAACAAAGTACAACTAAACCCATATCATTAGTTTTATAAAACCCCACATTTAATCTATACTCAGTGAATGACCAGTTCATTAAGAAATAAATGCAACCTTCTAAAGTGCTGTTTACCATAAGGTACTATATGTCTCTGTAAATGTATACTTCCCTACCTATGCTAACTTCAGTCAAGTTGAAATACACAAAATCCAGTCTGCTAAAATCACATGGCCTGATATATTGGATCTCTCTCTCTCTCTCTCTCTCTCTCTCACACACACACACAGTTACATTCACATTCAAACACACACATATACACACACACATATACACACACACATAATCATCATACTTGGCCACCACAGACCCCGCCGTGCCAAAGATAAAACCCACAAGCCCTGTTAATAAAAACCATAAACCCTGTCAATAAAACCCACAAACTCCAGCCAATGAATTTCGGGCTCCACCACTGCTTTAATTACATTCCAGATTCAGAAAACTATGAATACTGTCTAAATGTTGCTGATCTCGTGTGTTCTAAACGTCAGTCTTTGAAATGTAACACCCACCATCTCTATCAGTGTGTGTTTGTTTGCACAGTAAATGATTGATGAAACCAAATCCACAAATAAAGTAATTTTGCCTTGACTTATAGGAGGTTTGTTCATCCAATAAATCTTATCTCTGTTCACAGTCCATCAAAAGTCCATCAAAACCACATGAAAATGGAAGATGACATTTAGAACCATAAAGTAAACTTGAGTTTCTGTCGAAAATGAAGTTAACAATAACAGTAATAACACGCAAAGCAGCTGCATAGAGATCACAGCTCCATGTAGACTATAGACCTCAGCTCTCAATGAGAATCAGGCTCTCTGTGTGTGTGACAGACTTCTGGGTGGTGGAATTACTACATGGAAGCAGTGCCTTCTGACAGTAATTTTACTAAATAAGTGGGTCTATATACCTTCTCTCCAGTGGGTCTATACCTTCTCTCTAACTACAGTCTCCTCTCAGGTGATATGTACCAAATGTTTCTTAATCCCAGTTCTTTTTGGATTGGGTATTAAAAGCCTATTATTAAGGGACTGCACAGAGAAATTATCTTCCAGGAACACTGCCAGGAAGATTTTGCAAGTTGACATTAAAAAAACAGTGAGAAACATCATGGAGGCTGAAGGTACAAAGGGACCAGCTAAATGCAACTGAGAAAACTTTGTGTGTGTGTGTGTGTGTGTGTGTGTGTGTGCTAAATCCAACAACTACTTTTTTTTGATAATGTTTGGCTGTTGGTATAGATAAAAAGGTATATAACTCACCAACAGGAGTGAGAGAAGGCAGGATTCCACTGGACGTTCCTTCAGGACCATCTCTGCGCTCCTCCCCGAGACACACCTGTGAGGGTTGCAAAGGAAGTGAGGTTACACTGAGCCAGAAGAGAATAGGGACAGGAAGTGAGGTCATATGAAAGCTTGAAGCCGATGGCAGCTGGGAGTTGTGAACCTGTATTCCACTTCTAAGAAGAGGTCCAAAATGAGTTTTAGAAGATAGAGTGCATGTATTTGTGCGCATATGTGTGTATGTGTGAGAGAGAGTGTGTGAGGATAACGTCCACATTCTTGACCGCAACTGTGCTGGTGCTCTTTTGTTTAAGTTAGTGCGGTCAACTTCTTTCATATAGCAGTGCATCCCAGAAAAGACATTTATGAATCAGTATCTGTGTGTGTTCATGAACACACATCATACACTGGAGAGATCATAGCAGGTGGTCGCCATCATGCTAAACGCTCTATACTTCAGTGTAAATGTTCATCTTTCATTGTTGAAAATGGTCACAGCTTTACAAACTCACAGCCGCTGACCTTTAGCTTGTCCAAGCAAACATGAGAACCCAAAGGACAAACAGCCATTTCCTGCTCAGTTATTTTGTTTGACAGCTTTCTTTGTAGTCGTCTATTCCTATAAAGTTGCTCTGGCAATAACGGCAGCTATTTTGGCAAGACAGCAATGGTGAACAGTGTTCTCGGTATCCACCGACAGCTGTGAGTGTGTGCGGATCCAATCTTTTTGGGTTTCTCTTTCATTTGGCTGATTCTGGCTTCCTGTAATAATAGTGAGCCCCTGCCTCTTCTGCAGGTGTGAATAATGGCACGATGGCGCAGGGAAGTGAGAGGCTTTACTCCCACCAACCTCAGTCCACTGCAGATGCTCCTTAAAAACTCAGATCTCTTAACAGGGATAATAGTTCCATAAGCACTGACCCTAGAGAATTATTCTCTCAGCATTCATTTTGTGATCTAGTGTATTTTTATGATTTACATAATCTCTCAATTTATGACTTAATAAGGTTTGAGTTTTTTTTTTGTTGTTTTTTTTTTTGGGGGGGGGGGGGTGGAGATTAAATAAATACACAGACTAAAACAAGTTGTTTTCTAAAGCAAAAAGCTCCCAGTAATTGGTTATCCAATGACCATATCTTGTGGTGGAGAAACTGTTACCTGTTTCAGTTTTTAAATAAACCCTGGCATGTTGGACAGTAACACAAAGTACACCACAGTTTTGAGAGAGATGAGCGTATATTTCCATGACAAATTAGTCTTCTGTTGCTGTGTATTGCAGTATTTACAGTAAATGGTGTCCTCACCGTGCTATCAACTGTAGGTTAGCATATTTAAGGGAAAGGCAGCATCCATAAGATGTATCATATAAGCACCACATAAGAGGTTTACTGTACTGCATGAAGACATATTTGGTTTGTTATACTATGTAGTGTGTTATGGCTTCATCATATATTAACACTGTAGCGACTGGATCAGGGACATGCTATTTGTCATGTGCTGCACTAACACTTAATGAACATTAAGAGTATATCTGCTGCTGATAACGATTTTCTATCTATTTCTACTTCTATCAATACTGGCTAAAGCATATTACTCTTTGTTTAGCATTCTATATTAATTTGGCTTTACAAGTTGACTTAAAATATCTTAAATAAAATAAAAAAGGAAGATTTTAGCCAATTTAGCTATCTTAGTGTTTCATTATGTCCTTATTACAAGCGATTTGCGCTCATATTTACTATTTGAACAGTCTGCTGACACTATAATATGGGTCATTCCTTGTCAATTATCTACACAAGGTAGATTATCAAAATTAATGAACAAACATTTGATTTGTGAAGATTTTATTAAATGTAAAAAAAAGTACTTACTATTTGTTTTCTAATTTAAAATAGAAATACTTTCTGAAGTTGTGACCTTTTAATTTTATTCAATTAGTAAAATGAAATGACTTAGGCTAAATGATACACACAGAGGAACCTAAATTAAAGTCTCAGGTAATCCTGAAATCCCAATTTCAACGGCTGGGTTAACTAAACAACATAATTAAACAGCGCACATTTCACACTAAAAATAAAATAAACTTAACAAACTGAAATTGCCTAGGCCCATATGTCTTACAGATTACAGGCACACATTCTTCCAGAAAAAATTACAGACATTTTAGAAATTACAGGAGATGCAAAGAAAGTTGCATTTTTTGACCTGCACAAGTTCACCTTTTAATGTCTAAACATAATAAACAGTGAAATCCCTGCCTTTGACAAAGTTCTTTGAGACTTCAGAATCTCACTAAACAACCGTTAGCATGTCTATCGACGAATTCTATGACATGGCGAAAGCCGTGTCAAAACACGGAAAAGTATTTTTATCTCTGTTGCAGATAATGAAGCCCAACACTGTCTCCTGGTGTTTACTGACAGATAATGAAGCCCAACACTGTCTCCTGGTGTTTACTGACAGATAATGAAGCCCAACACCGTCTCCTGGTGTTCACTGACAGAGAATGAAGCCCCACACTGTCTCCTGGTGTTCACTGACAGGTAATGAAGCCCAACACCATCTCCTGGTGTTCACTGACAGGTAATGAAGCCCAACACCATCTCCTGGTGTTCACTGACAGAGAATGAAGCCCAACACCGTCTCCTGGTGTTTACTGACAGAGAATAAAGCCCAACACCATCTCCTGGTGTTTACTGACAGAGAATAAAGCCCAACACTGTCTCCTGGTGTTTACTGACAGAGAATAAAGCCCAACACCATCTCCTGGTGTTCACTGACAGAGAATGAAGCCCAACACCATCTCCTGGTGTTTACTGACAGAGAATGAAGCCCAACACCATCTCCTGGTGTTTACTGACAGAGAATGAAGCCCAACACCGTCTGCTGGTGTTCAGTGCTCACCACTCAGCCATTAAGGCAGGCTCTTAGCTTAGTATGGTAAGTTATCCTGGCGTAGCTACACTTTTGTTTAAGTGTATTTTGCTTCATGGTGTGTGCGGGTATCTGGAAGACGGCATGATAGCGCTGACCTGTGAAGATGAACACTGCAGTGAAAAGCAAGACTTTGCGCCTCGCCTGGAATATGTCGTCAGTTACTGTCCTAGCTCTGCAGTTAAGCGTTATTTAACAAATGCCGTGAAATGTAGCTAGCGTTTATCTTCTAAAATCTGTCAAATCACAGGTGACAGGTGAACTGACTCGTGACTACAACTGACGGAAACACTGCCACTGGCCAGAACGTGCCAGCAGCAACTGGCCAATCAACTTGTCTGACATACCTTTTTACTGATCCCGTGCCATGGGCTATTACTTATGTTGAACACTGGAATATGTCCCTTTAATATAGCTTCTGAAACACACACGCAACTGGTATTCTACAAGTGAGAGAATAGCAGCATGACTCACTGATCTCTTCACTAAACGCTAAGCGCATTGAAGGTTTCGCTGCCCTACGGATACCATTAGACAGGTTTTGGCGAGGTGTCTAAAAAGTAGCTGAGACACGTCATGGCTGCCTGGGTGGCAATACCTATTAGTAAAAAGTTATTGTGTAGAGCTGCTGAACCACCAAGACTTCAAAACAGGCATTTTCAGGCATTGAGAGCTGCACTGGACGACCCGCAGCAGTTATTCGCTGTAGGTGTGACTTCTCTTACCATTGGCTTGTTGCATATCATTCCATAAGCATGTCATGTGAGGTTTGCTGCAAGCAAGAACTTGGTTTGTCTCGACTGACAGCTAAAAAGCAATGCCAAAAGTAGCGCATCAGCCACGTTTTTATCAAGAGGGGCTTCAAAGCGAACCAAGCTTCCGCCAGGCTAGAGGCTACAAAGTCAGAGAATCCAATGGGCTTCAGAGGTTTGGAAGGCTGGAAGACGTAAAGACGCCGTAAGATGAGACGCCTTTACTGTGGACTGAGTGTTAGTCAATGAGACAATGAGATTTCACTTAAGGGCTCTCTCGACTGTCATCCTTTACCTTCCGCATCAAAGCAACCGCCACACGACGCAGGAAAAATCCACCATCGCTGAAGTTGAGCTAGCGTCGCGATTCAGACACAGGAGCGCAGCTGAATCAAGAGCGTTGAATTAACCCTACGGTGTTCCTGATGTTCAGCTAGACACGTAAGGTTTTACTGCAAGGGCCACCAAATTCTAGATGCAGATCATCAGTAACCATTTCACTGGTTCTGCGAGACCGATGATTGTCTCCTGACAAACACCACGCAGTGGTGGTGACTGGGTACTGGCACTGCAGTCCTGATGTGTGCTCCTCCACGTTAAGTTTATCATGGATAATAAAAGTGTATCATGTATCTACAGAGCACTTAAAGTTTGACTGCACACTTCCAATTTGGCCAGACGAAATCACTGTTCTGGTTTTTCTAACAGGTAAAACATGCCTATGTGTGCAGAAAATAAAATTTTACCTCTTTACAACAAGAAGCGGTTTAAAAGGCACAAAGAAAATAACGACCTTTGGCCCATGACAACACCTAGTGTGATTTTCAATGTGCATAGGAATTGCAACCAGGATAAACAGCATCCCTGTTGCAGAGACAGAGACATACTGTAATTATTCTAAGCAGGTACATTTCACTTGGAGTCTCTGTGACATGTAATTGCGACCAACGCATGAAACGACAAGTTCTGGGGGAGTTCTCGTCTTTCTCGCCGAGACTTCACTCACATTCTCCATATCCACTTTTTTTTTCTTTTTCTGCTGCACAGAAAAGCTGCTGTGAGATACAGGTACTCTCCCAACTGTACAAGGGCGTCTGCTTGGTGGAGCAGATCTTGGTGCTGGAAGAACCACAGAAAGTGAATGTGCTTTAGCAGACTCCTCTGTTACTTAAGCCCGAGGTAGATACTTGAGCACAGGGCACCCATATCAACATCGCAACACTCCCTTACAGTGATGGTGAACACTGCAGCCTGCATCCCGTCCGTATAAGGAGTGCATTGTGGTCTAAACCCCTAATATGCCGCCATCTTCAAAAGGTGTTCCAGTGCTAAACACTGGGAAAGCAATTTGTGAAGGTGCAGTTTAGATTTCCATAGCTTGTACTATGCCAAAGAAGTTCGTTTGGCTATCAAACAAATGAGTTGTAAAACACGGGATAAGCTTACACAGATCGGTTGAGTTATATAAAATGAGTTTGTTTTAATCCCTTGAGTTACCCATAATGCCTAAGATTTTGGATTGTACATGTGGAGCTGCAGGTTTCTAGGAAGCACCAGAGTCTTTTTGGCTCCAGGAATTTCTCCCCCCAGAGCAAACCTGCCTTCTCTAATGAGCTTAATTGTGCGAATTCTGGTAGAAAGCAACCACAACCGGTCAGGGTGACAAACAGTGTTTGTCTACTGGAGACCCTGTGGCACTGCATTTCATCAGGTTGGCGGAAAGGGGGGAGGAGAGAGACAGAAAGAGACAGAGAGAGAAAGAGTGGAGAGAGAAAGAGGGGGAGAGATAAAAAAGTTAAGTCTTCGAAAAAACGTTTCTTGCAGGAAGCGCAACGTCTGCCAAATGCCTTTGCCCCAAGCTTTGCAGCTCATTATCAGACTAAATGAACACACACGCCCAAGAAACTTTCATCAGAATCCAGCCGTGGCGTCTCCCCCTCCCCCGACGCTCCCCCCGGTCTCTTTCTGGCTGGATGGTGGGGGCTGGAATGCTTCCCGACGTGTTTCAGGAGCCGCTCCTCTCCTTGCTTCTCCTCTCCTCTCCTCGCACCTACTCCTCACAGGGGCTTTGCTAGGGCTTGCCTCTGTATGAAAACCGACCGCAGACTCACAGCCTGGGGTTATTAATCTTATAACAACCACATAATCTAAGATAAATACACAGAGTATCATTATCCTTATCATTAACAAGTTTGAAATATCTATTCCTAGGGGAAGGATTAAAATGGGGATATTATTACTCCCATTTTAGTGTGGAAGAGGGCTCTGTCCAACTGAATTAGGGAGTACTGGACAGGAAGGAGATCTATGACCATTTAGGTTTACCCCAATATTGTTTTCCTTTAGGGATCTAATTCACATTATTGGCCATTTACACAGCTAAGCCCATTCCTTCTGTTGACAAGTTTACTGGGGTTGTTTGAGTGAGATCTCCCCAGAGGGGATGTGGCTGAGGCTCACTGGGAAGAGTCCAAGCGCATGTGTGGTGGAGTGGAGCTCCAAGGGGATACTGAGCACAGACCCTTCAACTATTTCAGTTAAACACTCTTTTGACCGTATTAGGTTACAGTTGCCGAAGCATTTCAATCTGTCTGTATCGTATACCAGCCTGTTATTCAGCCATTAAACATGCACACACACACACATAATTAATCCCACACAATAAGCGCAATTTTTGGTATGTGCATTATATTTGGCTTGCTGTACAAGCCAGAAATGATATGATGGTGTTAATCCTGTTATTATATTCCCAGTGCATCTACTTACCGATTCATTCAGGTTGTGTCATTCATATCTTTCTAACAATATTTTCAGTCTCTCTGTGTCAGGAATTTTAGAAAATGAAGGGGATACCGTCTCAATTAGAACTATCAGACATTCAGTGTTTCATTGAGGATGAATGATTCCACACTGAGTGAAGCATCAGTATGTCACCTGATGGGTGTCAGTTGGAAAGACCCATCCTGGAGAACCGGGAAAGAAGGAGACAGCGACAGGACAGAGAACAAGGCCTGTGGAGATTTAGCAGCAACAGGGGCACTGTTCTGCATCCTCGCCTAATGATAATGCCTGAGGGAAACTGAGTTTCTCTCTCTCTCTCTCGCTCGCTTCCCTCGCTCTCGGGATCAGAGTGAGCGAGAAGGGAATGGCTCTGTTGACCCAGAGTGACAGGGCTGAAGATGGATGCGCTAACAGCTCCCGTGTGTGTGTGTGGGGTGTGTGTGTGTGTGTGGGGTGTGTGTGTGGGTGTGTGTGTGTGTGTGGGGTGTGTGTGTGTGTGTGTGTGGGGTGTGTGTGTGTGTGTGTGGGGTGTGTGTGTGTGTGTGTGGGTGTGTGTGTGTGTGTGGGGTGTGTGTGTGGGTGTGTGTGTGTGTGTGGGGTGTGTGTGTGTGTGTGGGTGTGTGTGTGTGTGGGGTGTGTGTGTGTGTGGGGTGTGTGTGTGTGTGTGTGGGGTGTGTGTGTGTGTGTGTGTGTGTGGGTGTGTGTGTGTGTGGGTGTGTGTGTGTGTGTGGGGTGTGTGTGTGTGTGTGGGGTGTGTGTGTGTGTGTGTGTGGGTGTGTGTGTGGGTGTGTGTGTGTGTGTGTGTGAGGTGTGTGTGTGTGTGGGGTGTGTGTGTGTGTGTGGGGTGTGTGTGTGTGTGTGTGGGGTGTGTGTGTGGGTGTGTGTGTGTGTGTGGGGTGTGTGTGTGGGTGTGTGTGTGTGTGGGTGCGCGTGCACCGTCTGTGTTTGTGTCTGCGCTTGTGCGCGTCTAGGGTGGGTGTGAGCGGTGGGTTCAGAAGGCTGATGAGACCTGCACTGTTTTGAGGTGTGTTTAGACAACGCGCAGAGATGCTGCCTCCACAGGATGCTGCCTGTCCATCTCTGATTCCAAACACATGGCCTTTGTCATCATCACAATCTAGCCGAAATGACTTTTATTTTCCAGGGTATACCATTTCAAACTGATATTTATTTTCTCCAGTGATAATTACTCTCTGTCAGATTAGGCAATTGCTTTATACAATGTAGTAATCAGTGGGGAAATCAGAGCAGCGCTTAGAAAAAAGAGCTTCCACTTGGTTTATATCTAAAGACAATTAAACAAATAGCACAATTAAGCATGGCCCTTGTAATCTTGGCATCTCTCTTTTTCCTTCTGCTGTTGGGGTCTGTTTTCCATTCCATCAGCCCTGTCGCATGCTAAAAGGAGTTATAATCTTAGAATGAATAGTATTATACAATTGATATCTTATTTTGAAAGACACCCATGTGATTTCAGAGTTAACACTGCTCCAAACAATTTTCTAATGAACAGAACCTTAACATCGAAGCCTTTTATATCCGTTATTAGCATTAATTTTTTAAAAGGAATTAATAAGTTAATTCTTTTACATATACTCATACTTGGGTCAGCTTTTACAAGAAATTTTAGACATGCTTCATTAGCACCAGCTAGAACAAAACCTACTATTACAAACCTTGAAAAGAAAATGGTGTCAAGATCTGCCAGGGTAATCAAATGAGGCAGGATTGGCTTTACACTCCCGCATTTCAGGAAAACACATTCTACACTATACATTTACAACAACATAGTCCAAAATAAATCCAGCTTTTCACTAGAAAGGGAAAAAAAGCATAAGCTTGACATTGGAGAAGAGTGTGTTTGAGTGCATGGTTTATGGCATTTGGCTTCCAGCGACGGCAAACGGAGGTGAAAAGTTGATTTCAGTGTCAGAGAGGATTTAGGTGCTAATTGTAAAGGCTTTTTACTCTGAGCTATAGGATGCGTAGCCTACATGCACACTGGAGCTTTACTGATTACATTTCCTCCTTTATGAGTGCTTGTGCTGCACCACATGGCCAAAGTACTTTAACTGTGATTATATTATATAGATAATTGTGATTATATTGCTATGTACTGCAATTACAATATGCCTTGAAATATATTAAAAACACATTGGTAAAGCCTTGATGTGACATGTTAAAGACTGGCTTGCATTATTTTGACTACAATTATTTACTCTTCTTGGATCATGTGATTCATCAAAACACCCACAGAACACTCATCTGGAACATCTGAAATGGTCACAGTGTACAGTAAACCATTTTTGGGATTTGTTAGAGAGCTCATTTGTGTATTTCAGCCTTGTGCGATGTCAGTATTTCAATAGCCAATATTGTGATACAACAACTATTGTGAAGCCCTAATGGGCAGAGTACATGTCTTTTTAGTTATGGCTCATGAAGACAAATTAGTCACTTTTACACATATGAAGCACTAAAATCACATTTAAGCAGAAACATAAACAAGCTTTGCACTAAACTACACTCCACCAAGTCATAAGGTAAACAAGGTAAACGGAGCAGTTTAAAATGTTTTTGGACAAATGATCTACTTACATGTTGTTCAGGAGGGTTTCTCACCAGTGAGGAGACTAATAAACCAATAAAACATTAACCTTTAGGCACTTAGCGCCACTCAATTGGGTATGTCTGACCTGGCCAGTACAGATCAGCTTTGTCCACTTATGGACAAATGCAGTGTGTACTCAACACTGTTCAAAGACAATTTAAATTTAAATGAGCTTGTTTATGTAATTTTTAAAAGTAATGTAAAATACAATAAAACATTTGCCTCCAACTCCAATTAAATAATTTTAAAAAATTGTATAGAAATTAAATCAATGACTGAGCCATGCAAAACCTAGGAAGAAAGGGCTAATATGCACTCTCTTTCTCTCCTCTGTTTCTGATGTGCACAAAGAGAAAAATCATTACTTGCTTGGCTTAGTGTTATTAACTGAGTGAGGGAGTGGGGCCATGCCTCCTGTCTCCATCCTGGCTTATTGGGAAGGCCACTGATTCTTCATCTTTTGATGATTTTAATTACAGTGTCTGTCAGCCTTTTTATGAAAACAAACTCAGAGCGAACATGAAAAGACGCCCCAAATCCTCTGCCGGCTTGAACTACTACCGCGGCAGGAGCGTCTTTGATTCCCTGCCTTTGACGGAAAGAGGGGGAGACGCGGGGCCGCGCTTTCATCAGGCTCTCTTTGCTAAGCTTTCAGCCTGACGGGGGATACACGCTCACGCTCTCGCTCTCTCTCTCACACACACACACACACACACACACACACACACACACACACACGGTGCCGCTTTGTTGACTGAGGACTACACTTAATTCCTGTGGAGACGGACATCAGCACTCTTCCAGCTCCTACCGTGGGGCACCGCTCACAAATTCACGCCACTGCAGTCCTTTTCCGGAACATTTGACGCATACAAGCCCCGTGATTCTAGAATGAATTCTAGATTTATTTAATATGTATTTAATATCGTTTGGGATATCTACACTAGCACGTTATTTACAACAAACTGCGTTGTTAATAATTGTGATCTCCAGAGATGGATTTAAAATAACCATGCTGAAAAGGTTACATATAATATCCACGCCTAAAACGGTCGGGTCTGCTGCTGCGTGGGAGCGTGTCACCACGCAGCGTCTATGTAATGATCCACTCCGTCGGTCTCACACTTTAAGCATAAAGCTGTCAGTCACGCCAGTCTGCAGCTCCCGCGACCACAGCGAAACCACAACACACCCGCTAGGATTGTAAAATACCGTGAAGCCCCCAAATGCGACACGTACACAGACGCGATAACGATGGGGTCTACATATAGGCTTTTTGCAGTACGGATACTGTAATAACCTTTGTGCACTCCAGGATAAAGATGCAGAAGAACACATCAGAGTACTAGTATCAGAGTGCAAATCTGAGTCAGAATAAAACTCCGAACATAAATAGTTTATAGCATGATTTAGGAGGAAAACGTATAGCACTTTTCACTTATGCAAGACTTTTCCGTTTCTTCATTTCTGCTTGAAAAAGTGCGTAAATCCCAAACAAGCGCTCGAGGCTCGCTAAATTAGGACGCGGATTTATTTCCACTTTCCAGTAATAGTTCAAAGTAAATTAGACATGTGAAGCGCGGCGTGCACGTGCACGCCAAGCAGGACTTTCCCTCGGGCCTTAGCTTGCGCGACGGCCCGCCTGCGCCGGGAAAACAATCACGCGCCGATACCGCGAGGTCGCCGCAACAGCGAGCGCCGTTTTTTATTATAGTTATTATTAACCCGATTTGACACGAGGCGCTGGAACAGGGGGAAGACTGACAGAAGACTGAGACGTCGGGCAAGTAACGGTTTGTATCCTACTCGCTATTCTTCAGACACTGCAGATAATGTACAAGTCGATGTGTAACATAAAGACACAGTGATCCCCTCATGTAGTAATGCGCTCTCTTTAACAGACTAAAGTTGTAGATCAGTGCCTGCATTCTGGAACAAGCTACACAGTGCTGAACAGTTACAGACTGTGTCTGCATCTCAACTACACCAGGAATTTCCCTTTCCTGAAACAATACCACATTGCATTCCTGGGAATTGCTGCGAATCTGCTTACCTGCAGGAGGACGTAGCAGAGTTCAATATTAATCTCCAGAACACAGCGAAGAGCGGTGAGTGCTAACAGCTTCTCTAGGACGACTCAGTGTTGAGCTCGCCTCAGAAACATCGGTAGTTCGTTAAGCCAGTTATGACCATTGAGAAACTTTAGCCTTCTCAGCAATCCACCCCAAAAATCTTTGCAATATGCATGATTTCTTTAGGAACATAGCTCCTCCTCGAGAGAAGAAAACCCCTATTCTCTCCGCCCAAGACTCCAACCTGACACAGGTAGGCAGTCGTCAGTTGGGGAAAGTATAGCCGTTGGGGAGTACACCACCTAGTGGTACGAGAGCGGAACATTTCAGGCTTAGAAGATTTGCTTTGGTGCAAGCAAACGGGAAAAAGCTAAGAGAATATCAGAGAAACTCTTGGAATAAAGGCATTTCTATTAAAAGTGTTATAATTAAGGGTATTATTGTTAAAGGTATTATGGAGACAGAGAGAGAAGTAGTAAAAATGTAAAGTTTCCAGAGAAACAAGATGTTTAGGAAACTGCTCAAAATCACTCTGTCCAAAACATCCAGTTCATAATTCCCTGGCAGGTGGATGCAGGGACACTGGTTAGTCTATCTTTGAGCAGGTTTTGGATGGCTGTCATTGAATACAGATCTAAGAGTGTTGAGACCAGAATTCTAGTGTAAGTTCTTTGGTGTTTTGACGTATTGAAGGATAAAGTGTAGACCCAGTGTTGACTGCATTGTCATCAGGCCAACTGGCCCGATTTGCAAACCACAGGGCTATAATGATCAACACAATATACTGAGGAAAAAGGGTGAGGCTTTTCATTCAAAGCGTGCCATGTTAGCTTCGAAGCACGGGGATGGTAGCGTCACGTTCACCAGTCCTCTCTGACATAGGAGTCTGAGAGGGGCACTCTGATCGGGTAACAGGGAGGTCCACATCCTCTAAATGTATATTCTCCACAGGTGTCCCACAAGTCTAAGTTCTGGGTCCTCTTTTCTTTTTCTTCTACACTTTTATTGATGTTTTCTCCTCCCATTGATTCTCCTTCTATTGCAATGCTGAAAATGCCCATCTAATCCTGTCCTTTCCACTCTCTGACCAGGTTTCTAATGACAATTTGGCATGTTTGACTGATATCTCATCTAGGATGGCAGGTCACCACCTCAGGCTAATCACACTTAGACTGAACTGCTACACAACCTGAACACTTCCTTCCTGGGATCTTACCATCTCTTTTTGAGAACTCCTTGATCATTGTTGTCTACATTTGGAGAATTCACCCATTTCTCTTTAGGTAAACCACCCAGTTGCTTGTTCAGCCTCTTGTCGTCTCCAGGCTCAACTACTGTAACTCCTGGCAGGTCTTCCTAGGCATGAAATCAGGCCCTTGCAGCTAATCCAGAATGCTGGGTTCACTTCACTGGATTCCTGTTTCTGCTTATATGAGATTTAAAACTCCAATGTTTGCCTGTAAAGCCACAAATGCACATGCACCCTCCTACTTTAATGGTGTTAGCCAAAACATGGTAAAGTGACTGGCATCCTTTAGAAAGTATATAACATTGAGAGGAAGGAGGATTATCTAGAATCACTGAAGCAGTACGTCAAGACATCAGCCAGAAATTTGGTTGCATCTGAGTCTTCCAGCAGGACACCGATCATTAAGTATTCCTTCAAAGTTGTGACAAAACAGCTTAAAGCCAAAGATGCTTGAGTTAAAAATTCTAGCAAAGTAGTGTGAGAAGCTTGTAGGAGGCTACCCCAACCATTTGATTCAAGTTACGTAATTACGAGGTGATGTCAGAAAATACTAATAAAGTGCATGTTAACTTTTGACCCACTGAACACCTGAAATAAAGCTATTATTTTAAAACTACCTCTTATTGAAATAAAATACATAATCTAATTGTCTTAACACAGAAAATGTATAGTGAAATGTGTGGAGATATGAAAATCCTGTTTAAATGTCTTTAGCCTAGGTGTAACTTTGGTCCAATTGCATACAAAGTTATTGTAGGTGGGAAACAGTTTCGGTGCCAAAAATGTACAGATGTAGAGGAGTAAAATACATACTTTGCTACCTTTTAGTGCTTTAGACTTGGGTCTTCTTCTTTCCTGCTATTTTAAATGGTGCATGCTATTTTATAAGTTGCTATTGTGATGTTCTATGTAGTTTTGCAGTTTGTTTCATAATTGTATGACTAATAAGGAAGATATATATTCACAGGATACACACACACACTCACTCGTTGCTTGCTGGTTTTATAAAGCTTTGGTGTTCCAGCTTTCCCTTTCATTCTTAAACCACACAACAGTGATGATGAAAAAGCACATGAAAAGACTTTTAAACCTTAATGAGGTACAGACTCTGAAAATAGCTTTAAAGTGTGCAGTCCAGATTTCCATCCTGCAGTATGTCTACTGAGCAGTAGATGCCAGGATTATGTATTGACTTGTTTGTTTACATGTCTGTCTGTTTAAAGAGGTTTTTTTCTCTCTCTCTCTCTCTATGGCTGCATCCGCAACCCAGGTGTGTCCCGATGCCTATTAGTTGGGTTTGATAAGAGTGAGCACTTCCCCCCAGGGTGGGGAGGTGACCAGTTGGGTTGGAAGAACGTGTACTCCTCCCTTCCTTCTTCCCATCAGGGCTGTTTCCTCTTTTATCCGCAGGAAGGACCAGGATAAAAGTGACTTTGAAGTTCCACCTACCCAACAATTACACAAGCCATCAGTTCACTAGTCTGAATTGGGACGATAAGATTCTGGGTGCAATGAAAACAGATATCATCACACGAGCTAAACACAAACCTCTATCAGAGACGGCACAGAGAATGCTGGAAGAGCGTATGCAAGTAGAGTTAGCCAGTATCTACCAATAAGAATATTCTCAGAGAATATGGATTCTCAGAGTTATGTTTTCTTTATGTTTATGTTTTCTTTTTTCTTAGACTGTAACTAATCTTGCTCTAAGAGCAAACAACACTTTACAGCCAGCTCTTTGTTCTTAAACCCATCGCTGTTTCTTCTCTAGTGTGCCTAAATTTGTTACAAACCAGGCAAAGTATGAGCTGTTCTGATGTGTATGTTGCTTTGACTTCATAGTTCAGATCTTCTTCTTTTTGGTTTTATTACTAGCTTTGAAGAGAAGAGGGCGGCACTAGAATTTTTCTCCTGGTCCCTTGGAGTTCTCACCAGACTCTGTCAGCACACTTAGAATATTGTTAATGCAGAATGCTACACTGATACATTTCCTCAAGATGTGCAGACATGGACATACATTGCTTTGTATAGTTACACAACATTGGGCTGTCATTGATCATAGATCATGTTCAACATTAAATGATTTCAAAATATCTCTGATGCGTGTGACAACTAATCAAGGGGGTGTGAGAGTGCATTACAATATGAGAAGAGCATTTTTTAATGTTTCCAAATCCCTCTATGACTGATTAAATAAGGACAGGTGATGACAGAAGGTTCACATTTTCGCTTGCACAGAATTTAGCAGTTTGATTCAGTAGTTCCAGAGTTCTAGCAGTTGTTCAGTCTTTTTGACAAGGGCAAGGTATGACAGTCACAATTCTATCTTTGTCCATTTTGGAAGAATCATATGTCAGTAAGCAAACAGTCTGGAACAAACAATTTTATTACATAATGTTATGCTGTCGAGTAACATAAGATGTTTATTACCATTGAACAACAACAACAACAATAATTATTATTCATATAGCACTGCTAATTCTGGATTCTGAAGTCATTTGCATGAAAAGAACAGACAAAATAATTTAATATTAGCATCACAAAATAAAAATCAAAACAGCCTTCATCTAGTGCAAGGAGGACAACAACTTCACAACATTATGCATCAAGTTGCAAGACTCGCTAGATGTTATTTAAAATCTCCCATCTAGGTTTACACTCTAGTGTTGAGGGTAAAAGATGTATGTGTGCAGACCTGTGCTAGTCTTCTTCAGCATGGTAAATTACAGAAACTGGCCTTCTCTGTTACACTATTACAGTGGGTTTCCTTAGCACGTTATTTTCTTGTCAAAGTCCTGGTATACTTGGTCCTAATGGTATAAGATCATTAATTTTACAAGAGTGTGCAGAATCCAAAACCAGGACTGGGAAGCAGTGTCTGGGTGTGTCCCTGAGCTTCATGGGTGGTCAGATAGAGCGATACCTTAAGCTAGAACAGGAAGTGAAATCCCCACAACTTTACACACCTTCTAATGTGCAGCATTTTTTTAAATGACTGCTGGCAGCAGTGCTTAACCAGTAGAGCTGGAAGCTGTAATTTAAGAACTGATTAGGAGTGTGACACGGGCATGTGGGAACAGGTAGATACCGCCCTGAAAAACGGAGGAAGACGCACATGGACAGACGGATGCACACATACAAACTCCCCAGCACACACGTACATGTACGCGCAGATGGACTGAGGCACAATGATTGGCGAAGGTTTGACATTTGAATACATTCTCCTACCCACATAAACAAACAAGCAAACAAAAAATAAATAAATATATGTTTTTCTGAGTTTTGAAGCGGTTATTCATGCTTGTATTATTTTTATCAGGGCTGTTTACATGAATATTGCAATAAGCATATTATAATTCAGCCAATTTTGGTAGTAGTTTAATTAACAAAGGAACACATGAAAAACACATTCTAAGACTAAATGCCAATGATATTGGATGACAAAAAATGTCCCTAGCTATATTTTGCCAAGAATTTAAGTATAACAGAAGCAATCAGCTAAAGTGCTACTGGTTAGTCTCCTGCATTACAACATTAACATGAATATCGCTTAGGAAGGACTATACCTGAAGAATTAAGATACTTAATCCGTGAAATTTACTAGCAAACTTCCATAAATACGTATAATTGTGTATCGTGTATAGGGAATGTTTGTTTTAAGATGTATTTATTTCTTCAAATAAAACACAAAACAACAAAATAAAATAAAAAAAACTCGTACGCAGTTTCAGAAGCAACATCAAACAAAGAGAAAAGATTTTGCTAACAAGCGGAAAACGAATTTTTTTCTATAGTAAAACGACTTGTCTTTTTTTTTACACAAATCCATTAACTCCCAATAAATCAATGCCCATGTGCACCCTCCTCTCCCACCTGTCATGTTTTATTCAATCATCCAATTATTTCCTTGAATAAATTATTTAGCCTTATATTGATCCTTTAAATATGAATCAAAGAAGACCAAAACATACAGCTTGGCGTATAATGCAATTTAAGTTACCATTGTACAGCAGAGGGCAGTAGTCGCTCATCCTTAAGATTGTCCTCCACTGTTGTCGAAATCAATCCTATTTTAACATTTCACTCTCAAAGGTTTCCTAATAACGCTCCGCAGAATAAAACGGTGTCCAGGTGGCCAGCGTATAACATTACGAATTATTCCTTTTTCTTAATCAAATACGCAATATACAATTAAAAATGTAATGGAAAATGCGATATAATAATCAGCATCTCTATATTGGTGGGCTTTCTGGTTCGCAGAAGTACCATCTGTGAGTACCATGTATGCCTACATGGCATGGATATAATAGTCTTTTCCTCCAAGCTCCGGTCCTTTACCAGACGCCTGGGATCTCGAGGGTCCTACGTAGTATCTTTGTTCTTACTAAGACTGCATATATATGCATATACAAAATATACTGCATATTTATATATCTAAACATTTGCTTGCACAACTGATGAAGGTCCTCTGTCCACTGTGTTGTTTCTCCTTGTGCACTTATGTATGGCACTGCAGTGTTTACTATCTCCTTCTCTCTAATTTCTTTATTAACCTTTATCTTTATCGTCTAATTAGGTTATCTGGGTAGGAACTAATAGCGACAAAAATGAACAGCATGAATACGCAAAATAAAGCCAAGCGTTTCTTTAAAATAAGCACACAAACAAGGAAATAAACAAAAACAAAAAAAAATGGTTGCGCAAAGGAGATGACGATCTAAATTACGATGTGCATGGCCGCGGTGTGTGTTTGTGTGTGACCTCACTGTTTTCGCACAGCTGTGTGTACGAGTGCGGAGCACTGGTGGAGAATGCAGTGAGTGAGTGAGTGAGTGAGTGAGAGTGTGTGTGTGTGTGTGTGTGTGTGTGTGTGTGTGTGTGTGTGTGTGTGTGTGTGTGTGTGAGAGAGAGAGAGAGCGAGCGACCTCACTCTTTTCGCACAGCAGTGCGAGGAGCAGCGCGCGTCTGAGGATCTTCAGTCTGGAGTTCTCGCTCCCAGTCGCGAGCGGCCAGCATGCCTCGCGGTGCGTTCGCAACACTGTACGTGCACCGAGTTGTTTTCGCTTTGCCCATCGACAGCACAGTTCGCTGAAATGGACGAATCGTCGCTGCTGGATTTACTGGAGTGTTCGGTGTGTCTGGAACGGCTGGACACGACGGCCAAAGTGCTCCCGTGCCAGCACACCTTCTGCCGCCGCTGCCTCGAGAACATCGTCAGCTCTCGCCACGAGCTGCGCTGCCCGGAGTGCCGCATCCTGGTGGACTGCGGGGTCGACGACCTGCCGGCCAACATCCTCCTGGTGAGGCTGCTGGACGGTATCAAGCAGCGGCCGAGGAACGGCGGGAGAGCGTCGCTGGCAGGGATGCCGCTCGGGTGCGCTGCCGGCGTTGCGGCGTCGCCCCCGGGCACGGCCGCACGAGACTCGCCCAACGCCACTCGAAGCTCTCCAGTCAAGGTGCGTTGGAGAAAGTCGCCGGGCAGCCTCGGTGAGCTGCGCCTCCGCTCGGCAGACAGCTGTCCGTCCGCCACGGCGTGTGAGGTTGCAGGTCAGGACTCTTCGCTGTAGGCAGAGCTGCACTCCCAGATTAAGGAGCGGATCCCAGTGGTAGTTTAGCGGACGCAGCCCGTCCGACTGCCCAGGTTTAAAGAGCATGGAGATGTCTAGATTACTCCCAAACCAGCCGTTTCTCCTTCACGCGTGAAGTGCATGTAGACTAAGGGATAACCGGCAGTCCTAGACGTTCGCCCCTCCCTCCCTTCCTTATGGGTTATTTGCGTTGTTCAGGCTAAACTTTAATGGTAAAGTTGGACACGATTTAAGCGAAGGAAGTTTGTTCATGGGCGTCGCGTTTAACGTCTCGGTCCATGCAGCATCGCTTTAAAAGTCGCTCCTGTAGCTTTGCTTTGCCCCAACCCTGGGTTTCCTAATTGGAGGTGGTGGAGAATACACAGGCTGCACCTCAGCTTGGTGTGCATGCAGGGATCGGAACCAGGCTCTGCTGAGGGCCAGCTGACTCTTCTCAGAGTCATTAATCGGGTGTTGATGTGTTTATTTCAGCTCCGGGGCTGTACCAGCCGTAGTCGTATCGAGCTGTGAGGCCAGTGTTCACTTTTACTGTTTAAACATCCGAACAATATTCGCGAACAGTGTAAACTATATTTATTTAAACTCACCGTCGATGGCTTTTTTCATCTTACATTCCACGCTGTTGTGTATACTGTTGTAAATATTCTGAAATTAAATATACCCTGTTGCAATAACCTTCATGGTTCATAGCCGAATCATTGCAGGTATATAAAAAACAACAAAACAACAACAAAGGCCATGTGGGAATGGCGCGTGCGGCGCGTTCATGTGCGCGTCCCTGAGCTGACGTGTAGACTGGCCAGGGCACGCGGGAATGCTGCACGAGGGAACCAGACACTGCTCTGCAGTGTGAGATACCTCGGGCCTTGGGGGACGTTTGTGAGAGTGCCTACCAGACAGTGTGTTGGATTTTACCAGGTGAGGTTGGATAGCCAACGTTTCATTTTTGCTACTCACGCTCCTGAGTAGTGCACGCGTTTACCTGCAGTTTGTGGACGCACTTCTTCTGCACTCTGTTTAGGTTTTAGAGTTTAGGTTTGTAGATCTGGTGACCTCAGCCATCGCCTTTCAGGTAAAGTGTTTTGAAATATTACATTTTTGAAGTCTGTGAGTTGTGGAGTTGAAATAAGATGAAACTGTCCCATCATGTTTTTTTTTTGGTTGTTGTTGTTCTGGTACTGGTGGTTGGGAATCTGGTGCCTATGAGCTGTGATGTACTGGGGGCCGTCACCTCCCACAACACCTAAGCACTTCCTCAAACCCCCTACTGGTCCAGGTAAGACAGACTCTATAGCGGGTTGGCGGTCTCCCTGCCCCAGGGCAAGTTTAGGATAAAGATGCTACGCATGCATGCACGTGGAGGAAGTGCGAAGTAGCATTCTGAACATAAACATGTCCATGGGGAACTAGCTGAGGGGACAGCTAATCCAGCAGGACTTCTGAAGCCAAAAGTAAAGGCATAGTCTTCACAGTGGACAAGGTCTGATGTGCAGCCAGCCATGCAGATGTCTGCATGTGGCACTTTGAAAAGCATCTCATCACAGTGTTTGATAAAACACTGTCAGACATGCTGAGTCATCTTTGTCATCACTGATCTGAGCTTAGACATTGTGTTTCAAATTACTTTGAGGCAACATAGTGCTAAGTGAACACAGGCCACCCGATTACAGATTCATTCACAGAAAAAGGCCAAAATGTTTGTGCAAGATTCTAGGCAACATAAAGTGAATGAGATCAGGCGCAGAAGTTCTTGTATGTGTATACAAGTTGGTGTTTATCGGATTACTTCCCCTTGACTTTTGCAGACAGTAGTTATTGTGAATATCTTCCCCATCAATTGGCAGCCCAGTTAGATGTGTAGCTACATTAGTCCAGTCTGACAAGAAGAGCTGAGGGAGGATCAGTGTGTGATTGGCCAGGCCTGACATCGAGAGGTGATGAGGGATTGGTGTGTAATTGGCCTGGTCTGACATTGAGAGATGAAGGGGGTTTGGTGGCTGGTTGGCTCCTTCTGACAGCGAGAGCTGAGGGACAATCAATGTGTTATTTGCCAGATTTGACCGTGAGAGATGAAGGAGGATCAGTATGTGATTGACCAGTCTGATGGAGAGAGCTGAGAGAGGATTGGTGTGTGATTGCTTGGGTCTGACATCAAAGGCTGAGGTGTGTGGGTAGCCTTGGCTTAGTCACTGCTGTGGCCTGCAATGACCCTTCTATTCATTACAACTGAAGGTGGAAATACCGACTGAAACACTGATGCACAAATTCAATAGAGCTTGTGGTGGAGATACGGATCGACCTCACAGGCTCTGAGTGGAGTTTTGCCAGAGTGGAACCCTGTGTTTTCCCAACATTACTTAAATTCACTGTTTGTTATTAGTGAGTGCTCCTGGCTTGTGGTTTCCCAGGGAGCATTTAGGTAGTGTTGGGCCAGCCAAACTAGTTACACTGCAAAGACAAATCCAAATTCCTAATTGGTTTACTTAAGTTTACAAGCTAACACCCATAAGTTTACAAACTTACAGATAAACTCTACATCACCCATAATCCCTACACCACTATTTCTCGATGCATGCTTGTTTTGTTAATGTTCATATTTCTTTGCAGAGAAAATCACATAGCACAGGAAAGTGAAATAAATCGATTTCATGTCCACTGTGATTAGGAATGAATATCTCATAGGAACAGCAACAACAAAAAGACTACGTGGGTTGCTTCTGTCCCATCGTCCTACTAACTCCCCCCACTGCTCAGTGTCATATGACCTGGCATGCCCCCTTCGCATTGCTGACAGCTGCTGTAAATTGCCTATGTTCATTGAACATGAAGACATGGGTTGTTTTAATGCATCGCCAAGCTACCAGTGTTAAAGCAGGATAGCTCAGCCAGCATCTAGAGAACTCAACTCGTCTGTATAGTTTAGGATGAAAGCCACTCTCTGTTTTATATGTGATCGCTAGCTGTGGAGAAGGAATGCGTTGATGGCACTTTTGTTATCCACATCTTTATTTTCGGCTCTGCACTCTCTGGGGTTTCACTGTGGACGCAACCCAACATACAGCAGTGGCCCGTCAATGTCTCTGGGATCTCTTCCTCATGTGGCCGATCTGTTACCCAGGCTGTCTCTCTTTGTCTCTCTCTGTGTGTATACACACACACACACAAGCACTCGTTCACAGACACACACAAATACCTGTTGCCCCACCCACCGATATGCCATTGTGTACTACTGTGTGTGCACAGTAAACAAGTGCTCTTCATTCCTTAACCAGCCAGAGTGTTCCTCAGAAACCTGGGCTGCCAGGGCAAGACTGCAAACTGACTGGTACAAGCGAGGTGAATGATTATATGAGTAGAGTCTGGTCTGGAATTAAAGTGAGAGCGAGTGAGTCGGATCTGATTGCCTTTGCACACCCAGGAAATGCAACAGGGAGAAACTGCCCCAGCACAGGAGTGAACAACTATAAAAAAAAAAACCAAGAAATAACAACAACAACTACCGAGGGTAATAACCTGTGACCGAAAGGACATTAATATGCTTTAGCACCAGAGAGGGGAGGCATGGCTTCCTCGTCCTGTGCCCTTGCGCAGTTATGATCAGCACAATTTCAGCTCTGCAGGGCATCGAGTTTTCTTCTTTGGCCTTGGAACAGTTTTTGAATGCTCATTGTAAGTTTTTTTTTCTTTCTTTCCAATTGTGCAGGGCATGAGTGTATCTGTGAGCAGCTCGGCTCAACCCAAGAAGCAGCTGTTGCCTTTGGTTTTGCTGGTTGGCTTTTATTAGAGCTTAGGTTGTAGGTTGGCATTAAAATTTTATACCCACTTTTGTTCCTGCTGAGAGTGTGGAGCGAAGAAGAAATGTGTGAAGAAATGGAGAGAAAGACAGGCGCAAAACAACACCGCATGACAACAGCCAAACATTCCACTGTCGCTATGGGGACGGCAGTAGCCAATGTCATTCCAGTCCAAATTCCTGTAATTCAGACATTAGATTCATGTGACCAAATGCTCAGGATTGGTCGGGGAGCGAGAGCGTATGGCCAGCCACTGTCCCCGGACTCTTGGTGCAGGTGATGAGTGCTTGCATGACTCTGGGTTTTTCTCTCCTCGCGAGTCGTCTGGAGATACAGGCAAGTCGACTTGGCGGCGGGGCTCGGGAAAAGACCACAGCCAGAGCCAAACAACCAGACTTCAGACAGGAAAACAATATTTTACTGTAACCCATGGAGCACGAGCGAGGCTAGAGGTGCACACTTAGACGGTGGCAATGTGGCTGGTACAGGGCGTCATATTAGGGTTCTTTTCTCCCCAAATGCAAAACACTCTTCAAGAATCACCTACACCATGCACAATTTTTAAAAATAAAGATGCTATGAAAATGGCAGTTATACATATCAGAAATTACATTTCTAAAGGATAGCTGACTGACATGCAGGGTACCTCATATTAAAAATAGGGGTGTAATCAGTTAGAAAAAACCTTTTATGTGTAACGATGTTTCAATATGGTTTTTACAGGATTACTGGATCAGCAATTTAGCATCCAGTTCAATATAACTTTGAAACAGGTGAGATGGTGATCCAGGTACTGATACAATGAGATGGTCAGAGCGGAGAGTTCTGAGTGCGTCCTGGACTGGCGCTGTCGTCAACTCTAATCACTACATATTACAGGTCTAACAGTTATTAAATGACGTGAAGCTTTGCAGAGATTATCTTTTCCTCACATAATTCAATTGTGCAGAGCAGCTCAGTGGGAAATGAACATTATACATGAAGCTGAAAGCCCAAGTTTCTATACTGGCTATTCTATTCTCGCTCTCTCGCTCTCTCAGCCTTAACCAAAACCAGTTTAGTCAAGCAATATGTTGAGCAAATGCTGGCTGGAGTGCTTGGCTGGAAGAAATTTGCCCTGATGCAGGAGTGATACGCAGGGGGCACCTGTGTTTTCAGCTTCGGACTCATTTGGGCCAGTTGTCAGTTCTCAGAAACGAGGTGTTAGACTCACAGGACAGATGATTAAAAATGAGCTGATTAAAGATGACAGAGAGTGAATTATAGTGCTGCAAAAAGTCGTAAAGCTCACAGTGTAACCCTGATACACTTTGGATTATTTTTACTTTTTTATTTATGGTTACATGATTAGGAGAATTAGGTGAATCCATTTAGAAGCCAAATGTGCTGCTAATGCCATTATTATACATAAAATAACTAGGTTTTTACTTATTGTAATGGATATATGAAGGAGGCAGCCTATATGAGGGGCATAGGGCTGGGGCAATAGAACGGGTTTGCCTTGCTGTGCAAACCTACAAGGTTCAGTAAGATGACTTCATTATTTATTAAGTGTTGGGATCCCTTCTGGAATGGCCTTGCACATAGCAGCATAATTTAATGAACTAAAAGAAGGACACACCAAAGGCAGTCCTTACTCTCTACTGGCACAGGGCTGCTTGCTGGTAACCAAGGAGGTGGTTGCTCATAGCTGGTCATTCTGTGCTGGTCCCCTTGAGCTGGTTTCTCTGATATATGAAGATAATCACAGGCTGTGCAGTATTGATACATGGAATATGTGAACTGTGTGTAGTGGTAGCTCAGTGCATAAGGTACTTGACTGGTAATCAGAAAGTTGCCAGTTCAAACCCCACCACTGCCAAGTTGCCCCTGAGCAAGGCTCTTAACCAAATGAACCCAAAATTGTACTCAGTTGTGTCACAGTTGTAAGTTGCTTTGGATAAAATTGGTCAGGTAAATGAGTGCTCAGAGTGCATTAAGAGATATGCAGTGCTAAGGAAAAGACTAGGAAGAAGAGACCTGTTTGGATGCATCTGTAGGTCATGAGGTGGGTGCATGTTCTTACAGAGCTGTTCACACCACTGGGTATTAATGGCTTTGTTAATACCTCCATTTTCTTGCATAGTGGATTCTTCTGTGACATTTGCCTCATAATACATTATCTGTTCAAATAAACATGATTATTCATTGCTAAAAGCAAGACATATGAAGGTGAATTAGTAGAATGCATCATCTGGGTGTAATGAGAAATGTGTGTCGTTGTTGAGGGGGGTGGGACTAGTAGGTGGGGGGTAATGTAGGTACGCCATGGTTGGAGCTGCTTCCAGCGGAGGTTAGCGTTTGCTCTTGGAGGGGGTGGAGGTTAACCACTTCTCACGAGACTCCATTGTTGGTATGGAAATGTGAGGTTAGGAGTCACTGAAAAGGTCACAAAATGAGCAAGCAGAAAGCTGAATTATTTATCACCACTGGGACAACATAAAGCTGGAAATAATGGCATGCATGCTTTTAACGCCTTTAGACTTCCCAAGCACAACATTTGGTCTCAATGTTCTGTTTTTGTAGAAATACCTAACTTGTTTCTTTTAAAACTTGCAACATGGCACTGTCTTTCTTAGCATTGATTAGAAACTGTAAGTGTGGTTTGCTTCAAGTCATTCATTCATTAATCCAGTGATTCATTCAATCATTCATTCAGTCATTAATTCTTCTTCTCAACTGCTTAATCCAAATCAGGGTACTGAAGCGTATTCCAGTAGCCCGGGACGCAAGGCGGGAATCAACCCTGGACAGAGCGCCGATCCATCATAGGGCTGATTCGTCATGTCAGGGTCTCAATCTTTGTTCTGCACACTCAGGAGCCTTTACCTTCCTTACTGAGACTGGAGGTTTTTAGCTGTGAGCTGACGGGCACTTCAAGACTACCCTTAGCTGAAGTTACCTTACCAGGGCGTTCTTTCTCTCTCAAACCTTCTCGGTCTGTTATTATTTTCACGAGTGCTTTTGGCATGGACCCATCCCTGGCTCTGAAATGACGTCCCCTATGAGGGAGGGTGCAGTGCACGCCGCCGGCTCTCCTCTCTGCCTTGGAACACTGGGTTTTGTTGGAGTACTTTCTGTTTACACTGAGGGAAAAAAAGAAAAAGTGTGGGCTTCCTTCCCATGGAAAAAGCGATAGGACCTCAGACTGTCAGAGAGTCTAATGGCTTTTGCATATTCCGTACACTGCATTTGGAGTTGGTCAGCTGGTTGGAGGATTAGGCCCTCAGGGTCAAACAGGGTCCTGCACACTCGCGTCCAGTCAGGTTGCTGCCAGGAGAAAAGAAAGGAAACAGTAGCATGGCTGGACATGCACAGAGAATACGCTGGATATTAGAAAAGTCTGAGGGTCCTGCTATTGTGGCTTTATTTTTTCAGATTTTAAAATAACTGGCATTTTGACTGACATTTAAAACAGTTGTACAGCATTTTGTCTATTGTGATTTACACCACACACACACACACACACACACACACACACGGCAGTTGTGTTCCCTGTCAGCTTGTCTAATGAGCAAACCCATTTTTGTTAGATTTCTCTTACAACCCATAAAATGGAGAAAACACAGAGCTGGTCTCTTTCTTTTCTGTCAGTATTTATCAGACTGATTGACGGTTCTCTTCCCTGATTGGGTCATTAGGTTGCTATGGCGCTCTGATGACATGGCAAAAAGCTCTGAAAATTTCTTGATAACACCTGACAAGTTTACTTAATTGCATCAGGGCTCATGGCCAACATGTTTGCACCCTGCGGTAGAAGACATTATCATCAGCTGTCAGCGTTTCTTTGGCAGGGGAAGGTGTCCTGGTTGGAAGTGTACCATGACTTTAGGGATATGCCTTATTTGAAACACGTAGCACATCGCAGCAGATTAAAGGTCAGAGTTTCTCAGAGAGGAGATGTTTGGCTTGGTGTTGGCCACCAGACCCTGGAGGCTCTGGGCTTCATCTCCAGTCACGGGATGACTCTCTTCCTCCTGCCCATTATCTCTGCTCAGAGTCCACGTGAATCATTTCCTGTGGCCACATAAGATCTGACTTTGCTCTTTGACTGTTTAGTCTAGTGGAAGAGAGAGAGAGAGAACCTGATGAGGGTCAGGATCTTAGCCAAGAAATACACACAGTATGACATGACAGACACACACACACACACACACACCTCTGTGGCTGGCACTAAACCAGGGTGCCCCATTTTTTAAGAGTTCATTTAGCCTTTGGATGAATGAAGACGCAGTTTCATTTATTTTTTGCTGTTATTTCATGAGCAATTTATAAGATCCTTTCCGAATGAGGGAGATCATTGCTGTGAGCACGCCAGCTATTGACTGGAGTGTGGCTCTCTGTCACAGATGCCTTTTGAGTGCAAAACAGATTTTCTCTGGAACCATTTTTCTGGTCAGTTTTGCATCTAGGTTTCCATGGTGAGATTTAAACAGCTGGATGTGAAACTTGAATGGAGGCTTCTGGTTTGTGTTTAACCCTGTCACACATCTGAATGAGGAGTGTTGTGGGGAGCGTCTCAGAGCGGAGTGTTTCCGTCCCGTGTCCAGTAGGTGGTATTCTGTCTGTTGTCCTTCCTGTTGCCTGTTCTTGGCTGGCGCTGGAACAGTCTCAGCCTTGTCAGAACTCACCTCAGTGGCTTTTCCTGATAATAAAGTCCAGTCTGTTCTCTTTGGATTTCAGCTCCTCAATCACCCTGCCCAGGCAGCCGGAGTCTGAGGAACTACACTAAAACGGAACCCTTCGAATTTACAGGGTGTCTGACAGTAACGTGAATAACATTTAGCGTCATATGCGAGGTCCCTTAAATTTAAAAAGGCTGAAAAAATGTCCATCTCTCGATGTGTTGAAAGTGTAGGCTACTTATGCTGTTCTGTTTCCCAACAGAAGCCTAGCAGTTTGGCCGTCCACCTAAAACGGGCTCTTCACCTAAACTGTAGACCGAAACTTCATGAAGGAAAATAAATCGTACTCCATGCTAGCAGGTATGGCTGCAGGCACCATGGAAACGAGAAGTGAGGGTTTGTGTTGGTGCGTGAGCTGGGAAAATGCCTTTTCTCGTCTCCTGTTGCCAGGGCAACATTTGAGTTACAGCTTTTTCAGATATTGTGATAACCATGATGTGGGCCATCATGTGACTAACAGCTAGCCAATAATGCGTGACTCATAGGTCCAGCTGGGCATTACTTGTGTTATTTTGTTGATAGAAATCCCAGCTGAGTGAAAACGCTTTTGAAGATTTCAGTGAGAGATTATTAAAAGGACTTTTTCACCCCCTGCCACCACGTGGGCCACAAAGATGATGACCCAGACATTTGTGCAGTCTGCTCTGGTGGTACCAGTCTGCAGAAGGTTATCCTGTCACTGGCATGCTCACATGTGAGGATTCACACACTCTGCAGCATGTACGTGTGTGGGAATGTTTGGCGGGGCATAACAGACCCGCACGTGCCCTGCTGTGTCTTGTGGACGAGCAAAAATGTATAATTGCGTTCGACAGCGGCGCGGGTCTGCGTTCATCTTCTGAGAGAGGGCAGGGAACAGGAATGACTTGCTGCCTGTTTACATTTGAATGTCTGCGGAGGCTGATCTGCCGCCTGGCCTTATGGGGCGTGTGGCCACGGCCACACAGAGGGACAGGGAGGGGCGATCGATTCTTCTGCGCTCGATGTTTTTTCCTGGCTCGGATGCTCGAGAGGTGCTGATGACGGGGAGCGCTGCCACACCACAGCGACGCTCATGCCAAGATCCTAGAAGGCTGGAAACCAGATGATGACCTGGAAGTGATTACACATATCTACTTTGTATAGGGACTAGTCGGGGGTAAAGCTGCGCAACATAGCACTTGATGATATTTACTGTAATATTGGTGTTGTACTGCTGATATTGGAGAAGGCTGCAATATAGAAATGAGCTGTCTAACAGCTCAGAATGTCCTAACGTGTGCCGTGAGATTGTGGCATATACGGACCTCTCAGGTGAGTGTTCTGTTGGTGATTTGAGGAATTACTACATTTACAAGAACCAATTTAAAATTAAAAAAAGAATTTTGGCCAAAATAAAGAATGCCAGTCTCAAAACACGTCGCATCATGTTTAACACTGCATTTACAATCTAATGCTGCCTATAATGTGCATCCCTCCTCAGTCTTGTGACCTTACATAGTGTCTGTTTTTAGGAGCTCCAACAGAGGAGTATGTCTCTGACATTTGTATGGCCACCGTGTGTGTGTGTGTGTGTGTGTGTGTGTGTGTGAGAGAGAGAGAGAGGAGAGAGGGAGACATCTTCATTTCACATTTGAAGGTGTTTAGAGGTCGTGGGTGCTGGTCTTGGTCTAGAATGCCGTGCTGAGTGATTTAGCTCGTATTCAGCTGGGCAACCAGTGGAACGCCCAGGACAGGCGTGCTGTGGTCATGCCTCATATACCTGCCTTGCCTCTAAAACACGACGGAGTGCCTCGCTAAGCCTTGGCCCATTTCCTTTTCTGTACCCCGGAAGACTAACTGACTCCCAGCGCAGTCATCGACTCATTCTCCAAGTCATCCGGGATGCTGTGGGCTGTTCCACAGTGAGATGGGCTATGAGGTCCATCAGCTTCTCTGCACACTGTGCTCATTTCAGGTACTTACATGCTTCAGTGAGAGAGGACTGAAGCTACAGCTGTCGAGAGAGTTGGCAGAAGTTGGCATTCACAATTTACCTCTGGCCTCGTATGAGGGAGTGGTGTTTTTCATGCACTATTTTCTGTTCAAACACCTTCCTGTACAAATTGGTTAGTTTCCATTCTTATCTGGTGCTGCTAGTTTGAAAAGAGCAGGGAGACATTCAAATGCACTGCTGAGGTGTCAGAAGGATGGAGCTCTCATACAGTATGTGGCGTGTGGCGTGGTTATGCATTGTTTTGTTCAGCGAACTGCTTAAATGGGTCGACGCTTCCCTGTTATCCATCTTCGTGTTCGTTTGGATAATAAAGCACTTCAGCCCACATCTTTTTATGCTGAAAGGGCCATTTCCACTCTGTCACGGATTAACCATGGAATGCTTTTTCACACGTCACAGTGCACCTGACGTTCCCACAGTCTGTGGCATTCGGAGCAACCTGTTTCTGCCAAGCGAAAGAGTCGCAAAGCAGAATTTCATGGTGGATCTTTCCTACATGACCACTTGTTACATCCATTCTTTGACTAATACTTGATAGGAGCAGCTGAAGACAGGTGAGTCCAGCGAGAGTCAGGACTGATGAAGACAGGTGAGTCCAGACAGTGTCAGGACCTTATTTTAAATGTATTTTATTATATACTTCATTTTAACTTGAGGTTCAAAAATGACCAATGAATAAACAATTTTGGTTATCTTTTTTAAACTTTAGTAGTTCAGTTACTATTTGTTTTATGACAATTTTACTCTGGCAGTTTTACACTCTTTTCACTCATCAGTTTCAAGCTCCTTTGAGATGGTTTTTGTTCATGATTGATTATTGTAAAATCGGAATGTGTAAGGTGACCTGTCCTGGTCATGTGACACGGATCCCAGCAGTGCTTGGAGTGCTCTCCTGCCCTCGCTGTGGGCAGTTGGCATGGCTGAGCTTGTGGCGGGCCCAGCAGCTGGTGAAGTTGACTGCCTCTCTGCTTTCTCTTCTGCTGAGGCTCGTTGTGGCTGTGGAGTGGATCCTGCCGCTCGCCCGCCGGCTCCGATACCCCCAACTGAGATGCATTCTCTTCCCGGTTCCCTGAGCACTTGTGGTGTGTTTCCCATGTTATTGGGGTTTCTGTGTCGCGCAGCTAGAGAGAGAGGCCCTGACGTGCCCTGACGTGCGCCCTCTGTAGCAGCCCGGGCAGGAGCCTGCCCCGCCCCTCAGAACTGGCTTCTTCATGCTTTGTCCGTGAAAAGAGTAGTTTGTTTAAATCTGCAATTGCAACCTGTTCTCAATTGTTAATAGTGCTTGTGAGTTCAAACACTCCTCCCACTGAGACAAAGGCCATTCTTGACTATATAGAGGTTTGGATTCTACCCTTTCTGTTTAGAGGCAGGAATAAGTTGGGTCTTGTAGAAGATTATAGGCACAAATGCAAATGAAAGGCTGTGTGTGGTCATTTCTGCTTGTGACAATGCCCCTAAAAGGACTAAGTGGCCTGGAATTATAGGTTACTTTGGGTTCTCACATGACATGACTGGCAGTAGTAGCAATGTTGGTGTAACCCAAGCCCAGTAATTAGTACTGAGTGTGTGAACACTTTGCCCACCACTGCACTGTCTGTCTCTCTGACACACACCCACACACACCCACACACACCCACACACACACACACACACACACACACACACACACACACACACACACACACACAGGAAGGTCTGCAGGACTTCTGCACTGCTGCTAAATCAAGCCCATATTGCCATTTGGCAGTATTACTGTTTTTAAACTTTTGAATGACTATTTGAAGTGAAGCAGGGGTTGCCATTGGCTGCTGTTGTCATGACAACCTGTTGTCAGTGTGTTAGTGGTGTAACAGCACAACAGGGATCAGGGATCAGGGAGCCAACACCGGCCAAACGAGCCCTCAGCTGTTCTGCATACGTGATATCATTCTGCAGCTGTTCTGGGTGATGTCATTGTACAGCCGTGCTGGAGAATGACACGAACTTGTCCTCGGTTGCTGTCTGGCCACCGACAGCTCCCCAAGCATACCTGTGTAGGAGCCCTCACCATGGTTACTCTGGGTAATGAGGTGAACAATTCAACTCAGACTGGGTTGGTCTTTTGGTCTTTTTTTGGGGGGCACTGTCAGCTGTTTCACAATGGAATTAATAGCTCCTGAAACATGTCCTCTGAAACAGGATCCAACACAATTCCTCTTTTCCCATGCATTCATCACACTTGATTGGTCCCAAGCCCTTAATCTGTGCATTTGTCTTAGTTTGGCTGTGTGGCCACCTGCTGATTAATGAGGACTGAACTGGAGTTTGTGGGACTGGCCAGCTCACGCCCCACATTACTGCCAAGCTCTGCAGCTCATAAACCAGCAGCCTCGGAGAGAACAGCAACTCTGTCTCCTCACCTGCTTCCTGTGAACCGCCCTGTGATATCTGAAGCCCCATTCACCACTTTCTCGCTTTCCTCGTCGGCTAGAAGGAGAGAACCAGTTCCATCATGCCTGCGGAGCCAGCTTTGTTCTGCCCTGTTCTGGGGGAGACACCCACTGCCTGCTCCGTACCCCTGCCCTCGTACGCCTTCCTCTCACGCTCTTCTGTCTCATGGCATCATGAAAATTGTTGTGATTTGCAACAAATGGTAAAATAACACGGTAGTGTTTCCTCATTTGGAATGACAGTGATGACACGAGAGGTTGCCTGGCAACAGCTGCAAGCGCTTCGACTGGTGCGTGGAACTTATCCGGAGAATCCCGTGAGCTCTCTTCAGCTCCTCCTCCTCTGAAGATCGTCCAACAGCCGACATCTGCTACGTCTCAAGTGTGCTCTTGGCAAGTCACAGAAACACCAGGAACTCGCCCTATAGTACATCTGAGCGTATGAGCTGCCCCCCCCCCCTGAATTTTGACTCTCACAGTTCAGGAAATGGACATTGCACTGGAGTTACAGGTTTATAGTTGTGCTTATAGTTGTTCTTCTTCTTGTTGTCCCTGTGTGCACAGCCATGCTGATTCCTGAGTAGAGTAGCTCTTTTCCTGGGTTTATAGGGGAGATATAAAGTCAAGCTACCAGTTTGACTAGTGTAACTATGTGTAGGAACTAGCGGTTAGAACATTATAGACTGTCAAGTTTCTTAAGTTAGGAACAGCTCCTTCACATGCTGGACAAAGACTGGGAATTGTGCACGCAAGAGGTCTCTCTGTCTCCTCCTCTACGTGCCAGCAAGTTGCTGTAGTGCTAAATCTCTCCACTTGGCCTTTATCTGCGCGCCTGGGTAGAGGACACAGTGAAAGCTGCAGATCCTCCAGTGGCCAATAGCCCGGAGCCGCCAGTAGCCACCATGCGCACAGACGGCAGGGCAAGCTGGATCGCCGTTGTCCGGAGGGACACAGTGGAATGGGAGCCAGAAGCAAGGAATATCTCTGTTCCCTGCTCCGCCCTGCTCCGCCCCAATACATCTGAACTGTGACAGCGCATGGTCCTCCTTCAGCTCCTCCGCTTGTGTGGTCTGAGGGCTAAATAATGTGATTTTCTACAGCCCCTCAATATTTGTCAGGCGCATGATTCGCACAGAGAGGACAGTGTTCAGCACCACACCTGTACCAGTTCCCCATTAGAGCAGCTCAGACCACAGTGATGATGAAAGGGGTTGACTGTGGGATTGTTCCGTTCCCCCTGATCCGTGGGTTTAATCCAGCACGCCCCCTCAAAGCTCCCTGAAACACAAACACTGCGGTCAGTGTGTCAGCTCCAGAGCACTGGCAGCCAAAAAGCGACAACGATGTTTAGAATCCAGTAGGCGTAGACCTGGTCCCGCCCAGTGGGATTCACCGCCAGGCTCCTCCTGCAGCGGCGTGAGACTCGTATAAATAATGTCTGCAAATTGTAATCAAGCAGCATTCATTGGTTCTGTACACACCCTGCCAAGATGTGGTCAGCCACGTCTGAAAGCCTCCATCTGTTTAAATGCAAGGTTTCCTCGGGTTTGCCATGATTCCTTTATGGAACCCAGCGATTATGGTTCTTTTGGTTTCGGAGGGGAACGATGACACCTCGATTGTTGTAAGAGCAGGCATGGCTCCAGATGTGAGCCCGGGTCCAGCCACTCACACTGTGGCGCTGCTCCTCTCATTCTTCTCCTCTCCTTATTTAGAAGGTCAGACCCAGTCTGTTTGGCTGCTGTCTATGGTGGAAATTTGAGACGCTCCACTTTCGGGGGGGAGGGGTTTGGGGGGGGCTGGTGCATAATAGAGGTAGAAAATTGAAAAGGCCTCGACTCCAAATGCTGTTGCTGAACAATAGCATGATGCTTATATTTTTTTATTGCGTTTAGCAGTTTACCCAGAATTCCACAGTAAACATCTGGAGCACTTTCCTTTCTTTTACATTTCAGCTGCAGGGGTTCTGCCGCATGCCTTTAACTTAAGAGGCAAAACTTGGGCGCGTCAGGGAGGCAGCACCCCGCAGCTGTGTGAAGCACATGTTACAGTCCTCACATTCCCACACTCCGGATCGAGAAAATAAACACACAGTGACAAACCCATTTAATGGGTCTGTTATTGTTTTTTGCCTGTAAGCAGTGAAATAAGAAAAAAAAAATGACTCGAGGCTCACAGTGGGATTAAAAGTTTCTAATTGGAGACTGAGACATTTAAAGTGTGTGAGGAAGATCCAGTGGGAGTAAGCCATAAACCAAGCACAAACAACAACGCCCGCTGAAATGCTTGACTGTGACTCCAGAGTACAGGACGAAACGAACGCATCAAATAGTCTGTTAGCCTTCTGTTAGTCGCACTAGCAGCTGAAACGTGTATGTGGAAGTCAATAGAGAGCAGCTGCATTTGCTTTTCAGGCATTTATTCAGGTTGTTTAGGAGTTTACTCTAAGGGCCAGGCCTGGATTGACTCCTGGACCCCTTCAGGGTCTCCTCACTCTAAACAGAGCCATGGGCACAGCCGTGGCCTAGTGGCTTACTGAAGATGCATTACTCCTGTAAACTGCAGACGAATGCAACATCTTCCGATCCATTTCTTAGAAGATGGATTTGAAACCTCGGACTCTTGGCTCTGCTTTCCAGCTCTCAGGCAGGGCAGATGATTGATTCGGAGGGCACAGTTGGGTAGATAATTAACAAATAGAGGTATTATTTGCGCAGAAGGCATTTAGGGCCATTAGGAAGCAGGGCGTTGGGACTCTGTGAGGATGTGTGAGACTCCAGAGGCATGCTGGGAGTACCCGAGAGGACAGAGTGGGAGGGAGACAGGAACCTGTGCTGTGCTGTCTTTCTTTAATCTGCCCTCCTCTGCCTGACATCCTGTCTGCCTAGCGCTCCACCTGCAGGGAGGCGGAGCTACAGGAGACCATGCCCTGCTCCATCTGTTCCGTCTGGCTCATCGCTGCAGACACAACCGGCCGACACCCGAACCCCCCCCCTCTCCCTAAAGAAGCCATCTGGACGGGGGACCCGGGGGTAACCCCTCAGCCCAGCGGGGTCTCCATCCGTCTCGCTCTTCCGGAGCCCAGCAGGACCCGATCGTGCGTTCGAGCGGCATCGTCCTCCAGATGGCTTCCACGTTGGCATGAGTCAAGAACTCCCTGTTTAATTCTGCAGAGGAAATGAACAGAGAAAAGGCATCAGTCTTCTGGATGGACCCCAGTTAGTCATGTCGGCGCTGAACGAATGCGGCCCCGAGTCTTCACGGTGAGGGCAGACGTGGAAACGGGGAATCATTCCAACGCTGTCTTTGATTTGATGTATTGGGGCTGATATTTGAAATACAGCGTATTTGAAATACGTTTACAACTTTCTAATTTTGCGCTTCGCTGCAGGAGCTCTGAGTACAACGATGTAAATTGTCCGGTGGGAGTCATTTTAGGAGGCAGTGAAATATACACATGCCCAGTACAAATATCTTATTCCATGGGAATTTAGTCCCTTTACAGAACCTTCGAGAGGAGGAAATATTTGATTTGCTGTAATAAGCAATGGGGGAGAAGTCACTGGAAGCAGCTGCAGCTCTGGTGAGCTCGGTGTGCCCCTCTGCCCAGCTGGGTGTGGTCAGTGAGATCTCAGAGCCCATACCCAGGCCTGCATGGCCTGCATGGCCTATAATTTGCTGTGGGCGGCACGTGATTGGTGGACTGGTTGCTTTGTGTTGCTGCGGACACGGGTGTCTATGCTGGTCCTTGGCAGGCGCAGGCTGTCAGCACGTTTGTTAAAATCGACGTGAGTGTCGGGTTACGATCGCAGACATTCTCCTGTACATGGATCCGTTGAGGAGAGGAGGACCGCACCAACAGCTGGGCACTCCTATGCTGGACACTATGATATGACAGACCGACGGAGAGAGAGACGGAGAGAGAGACGGGGAGAGAGAGAGAGAGAGAGAGAGAGAGAGAGAGAGAGAGAGAGAGAGAGAGAGAGAGAGAGAGAGACACAGACAGACAGACAGACAGACAGACAGGGAGTGGGTTAAGCATTGCTGGCAGGGCCATTGTGCCTGGCTGGGCTTATTAAACAGTGTAGTGATTTTAATTCAGCGAGCCGGTGCCATCGCGTATGCCGTTGCTTGTGGAGGCACATGACTGTGGAAGGCAATGACCGTATCGGTCGGAGACTGTAGATGAAAGAGGGTGTGGAGGGTGGAGACTGTGGATGGAGGGCCTGGCGCTGTTTAACCCCTCGACTCCCGTTTCAATGAATTCAAGGCCCCGTAGCCCTCATTTGTCATCATTCATCTCAACGGATGGCTACTTTGACCGACACAAACACACACACAGACTTTTATCTTTGTAGATCCGTTTTGTCTAATGTGGTTCATGGTGTCATGCATTCTGCATTGCACCATGTATGAATACATGTGGTTTCCTGAGATAAACTCAGTAAATAACTGTGTTGTCTTACGTTGGATATGTCCAAATGAAATATGGCAGCAATAATGCTCTCTACTAATGTTTTTGCTTTCCCACAGAACAAAAGGGGAAAATACACTGTGCAAATTCACACTGAAGTATCTTCTGCCACGTTTATTCTAGTGTGCAAACTTGTCGGTCTCTTTGTGAGCCGGTGCTCTGCAGGTTGGTCTGAGCATGTGGCCTGCCGCCACAGCCGAATTACACCGGCAAATTAAAAGCTGAATTTGCACTTCCTGGAAACCTGAGACGAAGCGTGTCTTCTGCTTACTGGAACGGAGCGACACATCCGAATGATTTGATTTGATTTGATGTGATTGAGGTGGCCCCTCCCCTTTCTTCCTTTCTTTCTCCTCTCATTGGCTTGCAGGCCTACTAAGAGACAAATCAGAATCGAGCTGCTACATGTGAATTATTTGGAGAGCACAAGACCTGCCAATCCATGAATATATATCGTCAGGAAGAGAGAATGACAGCAGGTTGAGGGAGAGGCAGAGATAGAGAGATCTGGGGGGGGGGGGATGCCAGGTGACTTGCCGGCCTTTTTTCTGATTAAGTTGTAAACATTCTTTAAGTAGCGCGTGGTGTATAGTGATGGCCCATAGAGTGGGCTGGGGATGTAAGTGGGGCCAGACTCGTAAAGCTGTTCCTCCTCTATCGTGTAAAGTGTTGCAGCACTGAGGAAGATTCAGCAGTAATCAGACTTTGTCTAGGGAAGGGCTTCTTTATAACCGCACTAACGGTTCCCTCAAACCAGGCTCTCAAGCGAGATTTTGGAGATTTGCTGTTCTCCGAGGTTGCTGAAAGCATGCTCGTTATTGTTTGGTGAAAAGCAACAGACGAACCACAAAAGCTCTTTTCTTGGAGCTTGAGATAACACTCAGTGGAGCGTCGACTGTTGTGGGCCCTTTTCTGTGTGTGCGTGTGCGACTCTCCAAAGCCAGGAGGCTCGGTCTGATCTCCCTAACCCCATCCACCAGGCAGCCATGGAGCGCTGTCAAACTCCCAGCATTTTCCCCGGAAAACCGCCAAGCATAAACGGAGAGTGTGAGAGGATCCGTCGGCAGAGCCAGCACACAGCAGGTGTCTCCAGGGCTCCACTGTGGTCAGGCCTGTGGTTGGGGGAACCGGGTCTGGACCATGAGAACCTACTCCGTGCTCCAGAACAGAGGAGGACCTCACCAGGCCAAAAGCAGATGTGCATGTTTGTGTCAATATGTGCTGATGGTTTGAGCGTCTTTGTTTGGATAGTAGCCCCCCCACCAGTTCTCTAGTCCTTTATTGTACTGGTCTGTACAAGATGTGTGTTTTTAATACATTTTGTCCGGACAGCTGAGGCCCTGATAAATGTGCTATGACTTTTGCACACTGTGGAAAAGCAGATGCTGCCCCGATTGTGCTGAGCAAACATTTGCGTGCATCTGGAACACGAGGCACATGCAACATTAGTCAGAAAGAGTCTGATAATTATAACACATCCAGCCACTGTGGTTCTTCGTTTACCTGCTTACTGAAGGTTCTTCGTTTGGTTAAGGCTGCTTGGCTTTTCTCTGTCATGCGTAAAATCTGATTATCAGTCTGCCAACACCCATCTTTCAAATGTCAGGATTTCAAGGTATACGTTTTATTTTTGTGGCAAGTGGAGGCGATCTGAAATGAGCTTTTAAAGCACAGGTATATGTTCAAAATGGAATTCGGGTCAAAAGCGTTTCTGTTTTTCTGTTTATGCTGGAAATGTTCGTTCAGCCGGAAAAAATTAATCGAGGCCGCTGAAGTGTGGCATGCGTTCCTAAGATCGTGAAATAAAATCTATACGTTTCTTGCTTTGTTCATCGACCTTGTTCCTTTCCTGTCTAAGCAGGCACAGCCCAGTAGAAGCACTATGACATCACATCATTTAAAGAACAGATTAGAGAAGCAGCCGTTTCTTTATGCCCGCGCGAACTGCGCGGTGAGCCTCGCGCTCTGCTCGGACCGCAAGCTGCCGAGGAAACCATTTGAAGAAAACAAGCCATTAGGAACGCCGCTGCTCAAGAGCGCACTGGAAACGGGCGATTTGTCTCGGTGTGCCGCATTAGTATGTATTATTCCAGACTAGCAGGGGGAGCTCGGCGGAGGTGTGGGAGACAGACGGCATGGGGGAGAGGGAGAGGGAGAGAGAGAGAAAGAGTGAGGGAGCCTCTCTGAGTGTTTTCTAGGGTTGCTCTTCCACAGCCTTCTGGGAGCTCTTGTCTGTTGTCAGTTGGGTGAGAGTAGAATGTGGTTAGGTCTCAGACAGTAATGAAAGCACCATGAGTCTGTGAATCTGTGTACATTTCTGTGTCTCTCACCCCCACCACACCCACACACACACACACACACACACACACACACACACACACACACACACACACAAATAAGGCAATAGAAGACACATCACATCATCATGCCCTCAGGCATATATCCACAGTGGGCTTTCTAAGTTTACCTCTGCATTTGGGATCTGTGCAACAGAAATCCCTTTGTTCTGGTTGAAAGTTAAAAATAAACGATGATGTTTTGGTTTTTGCTGTTTTGTTCAGCAGCAGAGTAAGTGTTATTGGTGTTAATTACTTTGACAAGCTCCTGTTGTGTGTTCTGTGCCATGTGTTAATTGGCCTGTGCGCTTGGTGACAGGAACTTCACCATCTTGGAAACGTTGGTGAGCTGAACACGGCGTACAGAAATAGCCTCAGTGCTCCTCGCTGGAGACTGCCCTCTCCTGCTCCTCGCTCCGCAAATAAACAAACCGCTAATGAACTACTGCTGCTTTTGGCCAGCGGACCCTGCGCAACCGTTTCACAAGCTAATCCTGGCGACAGCGTATCTCCAGCGGTGGGTTCTGAACGGGTCTAGGGCTAGCGGAAGACCCGACCTAACAGCGCAGTGACAGGGACTCGTACGTCCTCACAAACGCCAGCGTGACACGGGTCAGCATCCACCAAAGTCTATGATTAAAAGGGGGCGCGCAGGCTGGCCCCGCCCCTTCCTGTCACAGGGAGCACCGTGAAGAGAAGCCGCCTGTTCCTGCCTCACTGTTATCATCAAATTAGAAACAGCCTCACATGTGGAGCAGCGGGGCTCCGTTATCCAGCCGCAGTCCTTCAAAGCCCCCTCACGCTGCTCTCTGTCGGCAAATCCCCCCCATCCAAATTATCTGACCTTATTCCATGCCGAGCTGGTTCTCAAAGAGAATTGCCTTATCATTCACTTAATGATGCGTCCACGGGCTTTGCCCGAGCTTCTCGGCTGAGGGCAATAAAGCTTACTTCTAATGGAGACGCTGGACTGTGAAAGAGTCATAATCGCCGCCGAATGAATTAGGACGTCCGCGCAGCGGAAAGTCGTCTCAAAGGAGTCTTCGGAATCTGATGGCTCAGCACCCACGTTGCGGGGGGAGGGGACCATACACCCCTCTCACCTGCTAAGCCGTTTCTAATCAGTAACTTTCATTAGGTTCTGGGGAAATCAATTACCAACTCAGGCTGGACTTGAGCAAGGAAGGTAACAGATGCACTACGCTTTAACAAAGGGCAGCAACAAAACTTGTTCCAACAAGTGCATTATTTTGCAAATGGTATCGTATTCTGTTATTTGTAACTGCTAATGAAAACGGTGTCAGCGATGCACACTCCTCTGAGCTTTAAAGGACATTCCACCTTCCAGCTGCATCTGCAAGAATCTGCACGTCGCTGTTGTTCTCCGAGCTCGTCCCACGGATGGGTTCTGTGGGAGAGCAGGCAGAAGAATGTTCCTAGTAGACAGCAAAAACACAGTGACTGGGAGTGTATTGTCTAGAACCGTGAGAGGAGCACACATTCGGGGAACCTGTGGGTTCTCTGACGTCGAAATGACGGAGAATGGAAGGTTCTTGCAGGGAATTATCAGAGGTCAGAGTGATGTAGAGCTGTGGGAGAGCAGGACTGCATGGTGTTCTCATAGCTGCAGTTAGAAAGAAGTACGTTCACAAAAACTTTACAAAGACTCTACAGAGGCCTGTTGGTTTATTTGCTTCTCCAAGTTTCTCATGCTAAAATGTGATCCAAGTTCTGAATAAAAGAACCCATTTGGTACGCCAGAACTCTGCCGTGTGATGAGATCCACTCAATAACCCTGATCCACTGTGCTGAGGTGCTGTGGTTGATTGTTGCTGAAGGTAGTTTGCCTGGCTGTAGCTTCTGATGGGATGGGGGGGGGGGGGGGAGGGAGGGAGGGAGAGAGAGAGAGAGAGAGAGAGAGAGAGAGAGAGAGAGAAGGAGGTGGTGGCTTTGGTCAGGCAGGAGAAGTGAATTGTGTTGCAGTCCAGTCTATAGGCTGCTGCTCCCTATAGGGAGTGGTGCAAGAAGGTTAAACACATACACTCTCATTCTGTTCTCACTGTTCTCATGGTTACTCCACATCTCTCTCTTTCTCTCTCTCTCTCTCTCTCTCTCTCTCTCTCTCTCTCTCTCTCTCTCTCTCTCTGCCTTTCTGTCTGCCCCCTTCCTATCCAAAATGAGGCCAAGTCAAAATTCACCGGATCAGTTTTGTCAGTCAGGTTTGTGTCGTCATTGTCTCAGCATGGGGAGTGAACGTCCACCCAGATCATTGCACACAGTGTTTTTTAAGTGCCCTTTCTGGCTCACCTTATCTCTCGGGCCCCTTTTGAAGGCTTCAGGGGCCTCAGAGTCAAATTGGTTCTACCACACGGCATCCACACTGGGGGATGTGATGCTGTTTATGAGGCCTTTAAGGATTTCCCGTGAGTCTCCTGTGAATGAGAGGACCGGGCCCCAGTGCTGGTTTGGAGCGAGCACTGTGGCCCGGCTGGGTTGGCCTGCAGAGATGAGTGGTGCTACCAGGGACCTGCTGCTTCTCCCGCTGCCGCTGGTAATGGCTCCCAGCTCGTAGCTCACGTCCGTCCTCTCATTATCACAGAGACCAGTGCTACACCCCTCAACCTTCACGCAAACTGCCCAGGACCCTCACGGAGTTAAAAAGGCTGATCAGAACTATCCAGAACATTAGCTGTAGTATTCAAGATCAACAATATTAAAACCAGTGAGTCTGCAGCCTTCATAAGATTTTAATCATACAAACCAAACAGCACTCCATCTAAAGCAAAGCTGTTTGATATGTGGTTGTGGATGTCTGTGAGATAAGAGCATGGTTCCTCTGTTTAAACAGGGCCTGTGTCCACTTCTGTGAGTATTTCCATCCTTTGCCTGGTGAGACCGATAGTACTCTGTTCCACAGAGCCTCTGTTCCACCAGACCTTCCAGGGAGAAGTGATTAATAAAAGATTCCCAGTAGGAATACACATGAAAGAAAGGAGCTTTTGATATGAGCTTCAGAGCCTGATAGACGCGGACATGAGCAGCGATGCACATCTCAGTAGTCTTTCAGCTGGAGTTCCACTGTGTTACAGCAGTGAGTGTGTTACTGAGGGGAGTGTGTAACACACAGGCCTTTGACAAACATGTTTATGTTTGTAGCAATCAGGTGGCTGAGTTTGGGTTGTTGTTTTGATTTTAGTTGCTACGCTGCCTAGACAATACTGAAACAGCCACGGCCAAATACAACCACAGACGCTTAGTTTGACTTTTTACTTGTTAACAAATACTTTTTTATGGAAAACTGCAGCCTTAAGGAAACACTACCTCGGTCTCTCCGAGTCTCTCCCCGTCCACCCATCACTGCCCGCTCGTCCTGGGTATTGAAGTGTAAGGAGCTGGGATGTCCCAGCAGCAGGGTCCCTCCTCAGCTATGAGCCAGCACACAGCCACACCAACAGAAGACATTCAAGGGCCTTGTTGTCTCCGTGTTTAAGGTGTGTGTGTGGGTGTGTGTGTGTCTAAGATGGAGCGCTTCAGCTATGCGTCCTGTGTGTGCTGTATGTGGGGAGGCTTCAGGCCCACCCCACATCTCTTAGAACAGTAGCAATAAGGGAGCATTTTGTCCTTCAATCTGATGGTGCGTGGAAAATAAAATATATTTCCTGGATTCTTTTCAGTTAATCGGGAATGATAATGTTACATTTTAATGGAAAAGCCTAGCGTGCTGTACAGCAGGCACATGCCATGCTACCTGTAATGTGTGAGCTTCCAGCTGTGTGCTGACTCCAGCTTCATGCATGATTTACAGATCTCCCCAAGGCCTGTGACCTTTGTCTCATGCCATCTGTAGATTTTGCCAGCTGGCTGCTTTTAAACGATCTATAGATTATGTGTCCTGAGTGAGGTGGCGTGAGGCGTCTGTGATGGAGCGTCATCGCAAGCTCGGTGCAGTAGCAAAACTGAAAACACTGACCCGAGTTCTTTATTGCTGGACTCTCAGATGTCACCTGACTAAATCACTGAGCTTGTTTCTTTAGGAAGGCTTGTTGATTTGAACAAGCTTAGTTTTGTTGAGTTGTGTGTGTCTGCTGCTTTTGTAAAGTAACTAATATAAAACACCTGGCCTTCAGCACCAAGTGTCTAAACTGCTGTAATTCCCTATTCGTCTGTGGGAATATCTGGGAAAATCTTTAATAAACTGAAGATTTGTTCAGACCTCATCTACCAGGATCTACCTCACATATACTAGGACACAGTACACTCCTCCTCTGCCAGTTACACTGGCTTTCCACCTCTTAGATAATTCTTTCCTCTTCCTTTGTGTGTGTGTGTGTGTGTGTGTGTGTGTGTGTGTGTGTGTGTGTCTTCTTGTACTACTATACTGTAATATATATGGAGATATAGATCCAGCACTGGAGTCTGTTTTAAACTGAAGCTTGCGTGGTAATGATACTGTGCTCGGTATAAACCACTGATCTGAAGTTTGAAACAGTTTTACTCTTCAATAGAGCAATTTTCCATCCAGCCTGTCGGAAACGTTTAACGGGCATTTGTCTTGTTGACTGTTTTTCATGTGCACGCACACACTTATTCACTCACCCCTACAACACACACCTCCTCACTCCCAAAGACTGATGGTTCAGTTGCTCCTCAGGTGCCGTCACACCGTTGGTCATTAGAACTTTCACTGAGGTAGCAGGTTCAGGACCCCCCCCCCCCCCCCCCTTAAGGACACTGTCTGAGGTCCACAGCTGGTCTGATCGTATTCAGTAAAGTCTTCTGCAGTGGAAGGGACCCAGACACTCATAGTGCAAGCACCCCCATGCCCAAGACCCCACACACTTTAAAATCACCTACATCCTGACAGCCCCACATCCCAAGTTTACCTACACACCAGGAACTACTGTGAGAGCCCTGAGGACACCTCCACCCCATAACCCCCACACACTGAGGGCACCTCCACCCCATAACCCCCACACACTGAGGGCACCTCCACCCCATAACCCCCACACACAGAGGGTACCTCCACCCCATAACCCCCACACACTGAGGGCATCTCCACCCCATAACCCCCACATACCGAGGGTACCTCCACTCCATAACCCCCATACACTCAGGTCACCTCCACCCCATAACCCCCACACACCAAGGGTACCTCCACCCCATAACCCCAAGAGAACCCACATCCTGACAACCCCCACTGCACCCTGATTTAATTATCAGCTCTATTACACACTCACCAACACCTTTCACAACCTGCTTTTGACTCAACACTGTCATATAACCATTTATATTCTGCTTCTCAGGGGTTTGAAACATCTTTAATCTACGTCGGAATGCGTCTGAGATTTCAAAAGCATCTCCCTTACCTCTCACCCATGTATCTTAAAAATTGAAGGAGACTGATTCCAAAACAGGTACAGGGTGTCATTATCAGTGTCCATGTGAAGGAGGATTGGTCAGCTTTGCAGCGATTTCCCTCCCTGTGGAGAAAGCACTTGGCCAAGCTAATTAAAGTGGCATCGATTGCGACTTGCTGGCTGAGAGTGCAGTAGCAGCTGCCTGGACTGCTAACTTATTACTTTGCCTCCCCTGCTTTTCACTTTTTACATCTGTTATGTTACATGTTCAAGAAGACTCCCAAAGCGATGCTGTCCAAATGAATCATGATGGATTGCCTATTGCAGCGGGTCATGGGTGTGACTCCATCTCCTGGGACTGCTTTTTAATTGCAGACTAACGGACTACAGACCACAGAACACCACGTGAACGGACATGAGTAACCAGTATCTGCACTGGTTTTGAGATCAATCTATTTATTTGTTTATTTATTTTTTATTTGAAGGTAGCAGAGGTTAGAAAGTGAAGGGAATGGGCAGAGAAATGGAGGTTGTTTGACATCTCACACACGTCTTTGCTGTCTGAACAGCTGTTTGTTCAGTACCACCCACTGTCTTGTCCCAACACCAGGACAGTGCGGATCAGAACAGCATGGACCGGGACAGTGTTGTACTGGCAGGGTAAACAAATGAGTTCATCCAGAAATTAGCAGTACATGCAGCGATCTCCCCATTAACACCGTAGACGAGGTACTCTGCATTTAAACTTAAATTCTTTCTTCCAAGCAGTTTCAGAAACAAGTTAGCATAAATATTGCATAGCTATACTTGCAGAGGAGCTATAAAGAGTATGTAGTTAAGTGGTCCTCTTGTTTTTTTTGCGGGGGGGGTGGGGAGCAGGTGTAAGACCCACATCCAGCAGATGCTGTATACGGGGATAATTCTTCTGAGGGAGAGGAGCTCTGCGTTTGTTTCGCTCCAGTAATCTCCTTCATCCATGTCTTCCGTGATGGAGATCGTCAGGCGTCCTCGTGAACTAACCATCATCTCCTGTGCTCCCCGATCGTTCCTCAAGATACAAAAAACTTGATGTAGAAGAGCTGATCCTTATTACCCATGATCCTGTTATCCGTGAAAACTTCCGGCCCTGTGTTCCTCCTGTAGGTTGGCGTATTCCGAGCATCCCTGGATATCCTCACATCCGTTCATCCTGGAGAGATCTGCACTCTGCTGGATTCACACCAAGCACACAGAACGCATTTTGCCACTGTTTTAACACTGTGGTAACTTTAGGAAGCCAGAGCCTTTAATATAATAAGGTTCTGTTTGCTGAAACGACCCGCACAGATCTCCGGACACGGAAGCAGCCGATGTCCCACCGTCATCCCCTTTTAATGAGGGCAGACATTAATAACCCAGCAGTGTGTGATCCTTCGGAGGAGCGGTGGTGGGGCAGGAGTGCCCGGCTAAGAGGACTTCCTTTAACACGGATCATGTTGAATCGGAGCGGCTCCTTGCCAAGAACGCTGCCTCTGCTTCGAGGTTAGGAGCTGCCGATCGGCTGCAGGGTCATCGGCATGTCACCGCTTTGTATGAATAGCTTTTGTATGAGGGAGAGAAGTATATGGTTCTGCCATTCACCAGCCGCTTTATGCAGGCTCAGGGTGATGGGGGTGGGGTGCCTTGGAGGGTGGGGGTGGGGGCTAAAATGTGAGAATGGGAAAGAGTGAAAAAATGTTTAATTACAAAGGGCCCAGGTATGCTGCCCCGCTGAGGAATCAGAGAGAGAGAGAGAGAGAGAGAGAGAGAGAGAGAGAGAGAGAGAGAGAGAGAGAGGTATGTGAAAGCCTCCAGGCTACCGCCATGCGTTTCGGTACTGAGCAATTCTTTGGGATTTGGCATTTTTTCATGTTTTCTATAACACACACACACACCTCCCAGTGATTAGTGTTCTGAGTGACGTATGGGTGCCTCAGCAACGTGAAGGTGAAGATTTGACTGATCACACACACGAGAAAAGGCAGTAAAACCAGAATGTGATGTTGCACTGCTCAGCTGTCTCCCTGTTGCCCCACGCCAGAGACTAACGACTCAGTGTTCACCAAACAGCATTACTGGGCCTGTTACTATGACGGCAAGAAGACACTCTATAAATACCAGTACTGCACACCATAAGATAATACAAGATGAGGTCTCACTTCTCTGAGACGATGCACAGAGCCTGTCTGTCTAGAGTATTAAACGTGAATCACATTAAAGGTGTTTTGCTGTTGAACAAAGATGTTTTCAGATGACACAGATGCCCCACACACCTTTAGAACTGTTTAGCCATGCTTGCGCCACACAGGGGACAGACGGCAGATGTTGTGAAAAAACAAAGCAGCATTCCTTTCAGCCTGGCGGATGGAAGCAGACAGGAACCGTGCGGGCGCGTGTTGTCTAATCAGCGCCGTGCAGCACGCTTCCTCCGCAGTGGCGCTGTAGCAGAAGGAACCTCTCCTTTGGACTGACTGATTTGTAATTAAGATGTCAAATGTTTTTATATTTACTTATCGTGTGTGTGTGTGTGTGTGTGTGTGTGGTGCGTGCGGTGCATGTGTTGCGTGTCGTCACTATTGTTTGTATGGTCTCCCGAGTCCTAGACAGATAATTCCTCTGCTACCCATGATTGCACACTTGCGAGACTGACCTCAGATCAGTGTTGATCCATTACAAGAGGGTTCCCTCTGTACTGAAGACTAAGTGAATTTTGTAGTTTGACTGAGATTTAAAATAGGACTGATTTTAGATTTAAAATGTTATAATGGTAACTTGTATTATGGGAGATTTGAATGCCTGTTCACACATGTGCAGTCAATATAATATAATAAAATAAATGTGAAAAAAAACCATAAGGATGGTGTGTAACTGATTTGGTTTTAATGCAGCGCTTTACGTCTTTGGGAAATGTGCAAAGATGGCACGATTTCCAGTAAATATAGACTTGGACAACGTTTAAAATAGGTCTGAATTCAACTGAGTTGAACTATTTAATTAGCCAGATGTGTACCATATGTGCAAGGCTCCAATCGCAGTCACATTAAAGCATATGGACTGGCTGGATATTTGAGTGGATATCTGATTTATCCTTAGTCTGTTTCAGCTAGAGATACCAATGGCAATTATTCCATACCTATCTGATACCGATATCGATACTAATCTGATATCTTTTAATTAAAAACCACTGTGTTGAGCCGAGGTTGAGTTGTTTGGGTGAAACATCGTTGGGTATATTTTTTGTGTGAGATTATTATATCACATCAATTCCACATCAATTTAAAACTGACCTTATAATTACTATGAATTTCAGTAAATTGCTGTTGTACCTGCTACACTGGCCACACTGACCAGGCAGAGAGACGCTACCAGAACTACCTGAACTACGAGTCTCTCGTCACTCGTCCTCTGCTTACAACCGATAGAAATGTGTTATGATAATGACTGCAAGATAATGATTCTTTCTAGCAAAATAATATGGACAGTGTTGGCTTAAATGATTTTATTCTGCAGCTTCTTATTGCAGTCTCCGCAGTCTTAAGGTTTCTGCTATTTCCATGCGGTTTGAACACGCTAAAGCTACGGCGTAATTAACCTCCTGGATTTAGAGGAGGAATATGCTTTACATGTCCCGTTCATCTCTGTTTGTCAGGTTTCTGTTCTCTTTCTCATCTCCTGGACCCTTTACTCCACGGACAAAGTAGACACATTTGTCATGTTTTAAAGAATGAATTAATAAATGAATCACTGTTGGTCACAGTTCTGTGACGGCAAGCAATGCTAAGACACTATTTTGAAGGCAGATAACATGTTACCCCGCACTGGATTCTAAAAACTACACGAAAAGAATGCAAGTCTTTGCACACGTGTGAGAGCATGGATATTTGCATCTGAACACCATTTTAATCGTTAAAAACTACGGCTCTGTGTAAACTGCGCTCTGGCTTCCATTGAAAATCTGAGACCTTCTCATTTGATGCGTGGATCAGAGTAGTGCCCGTGGTTGTGTCCATCGCCACAGAGATGTGCACGAGTGGCGACTATCAAGCAAGGCAGGGCTCAGCCTTCCAGGCCAACAGCAGCCTGGCAGTCGCCTTCGACAGCTGTCTGAAGAGCAGGGGAACTAACCCACTGAAGGGGAGATCTGGCCAGAGAAATCAGGCTCTTCTCCAGTTCGGTACTACTTGCCCTGACCTGTAGTGGTATACGCATGGCCAGCACACAGCTCTGGAGGTGGTCGGTGGGCCCAACGCATTTTCACCATGTCCTTTGGGTCCTAGCAGCCAAATGCAGAAGGTTTTTCTGTTGTTGATTCACTGTGAACAGAAGGGTTATTGGCTACATCATGAGGGGAAATGGTAAGAAAAACAACTAAAGAAGAAGACCTATAGTGAAAGATAAAGATCTGAACATCACAGTGATATAATAATGACATGATGGTGTCAGAACACACAATACATGCGTGATGTGGAGCAATCAGAGAAACTGCTGATTTGCAAAGCATGTGAAATACAAAACAATAGAAATCAAATAACAGGTTTAGACACTGTCCTGACTACACACGTCATGTTCAGGCATCAAATAAAACGCGTTCTAAGCTTGGTTCTTTGTTGTCAGATGCTGTATTTATACTGCAGTTCTTTCCTGCCATCTGACATTGTCATTTTTATGACTAGGCGCAGACAACCGGAAAACTGGGTATGTAGCCAGTGCAGATGGGAGCAGGTCCCTGGTGGAGAGTAAATAGAATTTTTTTTTGAAGAAATAATGTTACACTATTTCTAATCTGGAAATGAAAGTTTTATTTGGGCTTTTGGAATACTCATTGGATGCTCAGTGGAATGGTGGCAGATGATGTTTTAAAGATGCACCTCACCAGGAGCGTGGCATTTATGGAAATGTCAGGCTTCATGGCCCCCCAGCCAGGCCTGCCATTGGGTCTGCGAAGTGACAGCTGGTTAATGAAGAGCACTAACAAAGAGAAAGCCACCAGTCTAATTACACACAGAACAAGCAAATGCTTTTGGAATCCAGAGCTGGCATTCACAGCAGGTTTTTATTTGTGTGGAGGACAGTGCAGGGTTGGAGAGAGACAAATAATTGCTAATCTTATCATGGAACCACAAAGCACTGTGCTGGTACAGTTATGAAGAGATGGCCTTGATATTAAGTACACCTCTCTTGAGTCTTAAGGGTCCTGTGTTTTTACCAGTCCTGATTCCGTCAGTGTGCCGTGTCCTGGACTACATATGTAAGGCATTTAGCTTGAAACCTTTTTACAGGATTTTACTTTCTTTTCCAGTTCAGTTGTCTTCTACTTTCATCTGCTTTTCATGAAACCTTGGCCTCTGTGTTGGGTCTGTGGGGTCTGACCTAGGTTTTGGAGTGTCCTTGTGTTTGGATGTTTGTGTTCGGCCTCTGTGTTGGGTGTGTGGGGTCTGACCTAGGTTTTGTAGTGTCTGTGTGTTTGGATGCTTGTGTTCGGCCTCTGTGTTGGGTGTGTGGGGTCTGACCTAGGTTTTGGAGTGTCTGTGTGTTTGGATGTTGGTGTTTGGCCTCTGTGTTGGGTTTTCTGAGAGTCGGGCTATTGGAGGATTTGGTTTTCACCTTTGTTTTGCCTTTGGGTAAGGGTGATTGGATTTGACCTCTGTGTTGGGGTATCTGGGTTCAGTGCTTGTAAAAGAACACTGGCATCCTCTCTCAGCCATAAATTCCCTTTAGTGTAATGATTTGGGATCATAAACGTTCTTCTTTCCTCAAGGAATGCATATCTATCTGAATACATCCATAAAACTTCACCAGGGTTGGAAGCAAGCTGCTCTAATTGGTTGAGCAGAAGTTGTGGGATTATTTGGACTCTGGTGGACCTCCAGACCAGAGCTGCAGCTGGAGAGCAGAAAAGCAGCAAAGAATATAAAATAAGAATATAGAACATAACATATAGAATAAGAATAGAGAATAAGAATATAAAATGTAGAATATAGAATGTAGAATATGAATATAAAATATAGAATAAGAATATAAAATGTAGAATAAGCATGTAGAATATAGGATATAGAATACGAATACAGAATAATATAGAATAAGAATATAAAATAAGAATAAGAATGTAGAATATAGGATATATAATAGGAATATAGAATAAGAATATAGAATACAGGCTGTGATGATAGATTTTCATACCTGGAGACTTTTTATGTAATTATAAGAGATACAACAGATTTCTATACCGCTCCTTCACAGTAGACGAGTTTTAGGGGAAGTGGGCTGTTTGTGGGCTGTTAGTGGGGACGTTCTTGCTCAGGTATTGATCAGAGGGCATGTGAGTGGCTGATGTACGCTGGGTTTCTGCCTGCTGGGAATTGCATCCTGTAGGCAGAAACCAGCAATGACTGATTGTGAAACAGCTAATCCTAAAAAAAGCAACTATCTGTCAGGTTCAGTGCATCACATTCAGGTCAGAGGAGCCCATAGGCCATTCACAACTGCACCTCTCAGTCAGCTGTGTGTGTGTGTGTGTGTGTGTGTGTGTGTGTGTGTGTGTGTGTGTGTGTGTGTGTGTACATGCAAAGAAGGGAGAAGTGTGTCTGTTTGATTTATTCCCTTGCTCATGTAACCTGTTTAATGCTGTGCCTCTGGGAATGGGAACACTTGTTTTAAATAACGCTAGGATGTTGGGCTGACGTGCTCCAGCACTATTCTGACCAATTACCAGCCGGAATATCATTTGGATAGCTGCTTGGTAATTGGAGAGAGGCGGGGTCATAGTAAAAGCATGCACTGAAGGATCATTTGAGGGACTCTTCAGTGAAATAGGCTGTATCGGCAGGTTTAATTGGCAGTAACTCCCTGACCAGCGTTCTAACAGGTCGTAATGAAGTGTTAAATGAACGCGGCTCAAGGCGACATACACATATGGCTTTGCTAATTCAGCACAAGACTTGCTCTCGCAACAGTCATGTACAGATCTTGCTATTTAAGAGTTGACACTTGGCATTGCATTGCCATTAGTGTCCTCAGCTTCTAACTGTTGATGAGCTTTCTCTTAATGTTGCCTCTATTCTCGGGTTTGTTTGTTTTGACATCTGAAACTGGGTGTGCGGTGACGTGGTGGCTGCATGTTGGGTGTGTAATTATGAGTACATTTAAATTCGTACTAATGAGACTGCAGTGGCGTACAGAGGATAGTATCTCATCATTCCTTTTATTAGGAAGGTACAGCAACAGCTTGAAGTCTTGCTCTTACAGAAATATCCCTGAGTTAAGTAACACGTGCAACATTTTTCTGAGTATTGTCCGGATCTTGAGGAAAACCTGATATTTCCTCTGAAATACTGTGGTGTTCAGGAGTTACACTAGCAGACAGTGTGGTTTAAACTGAGAGAAATCACAAATCCCACAGTGACACCGTGGAATAACTATGTTGGGAATGGGTTTACCACAAACGCAGATGTCCTCGTCTTTCATGTGAGCCTCAGTAAGACCCACAGTTTCACACCAAGGTCTAGTATGAATGATGCCATTGTCCAGGACTGGGACACTGAGCTGGTAGTTTGACTGGACTCTTGGCAGAGACATACTTCACCAGTGTTTCCTGAGCCTGATCATGGAGTACCCCAGCGCTGCACACCTGTCTCAGCCTGTCTGCTCCTAAATAAGCCCTCTGTTAGCTTAAATCGGGTGTGTTTAGAGCAAAAAGAACCTAGACCATTTCAGGGTCTCTCCGATTGGGAAGTGCATCTGCTATAGCACATATATCTCCCATATCACAGTGCATCTGCTGAGGGTGATGCACTGCACTGCACTGCAATGATTGCACTATACTGCGATACTGTACTAAACTACTGCATCTCACTGCAATACTGCACTGTACTACTACACTATACTGCAATACTGCACCTCACTGCAATACTAAACTGTATAGTTAGTTACATATGGTTAGTTACATTAGCGTACATTAGAGTTATGCATGACCACTATTTGGCACAGGTCACCACAGCATATAGAGAGCACACGCGCACACAGACACGTGCGCACAGTGGCTTTTAGAGTTAATGACAGCACTAATTAACACTCTTCTGAGGAATTGTCCAAATATTTCTTAGTGTGGCTGGTGTGCCCAGTGTAGCTGGTGAGAGAGAACTAGCATTCAGTCAATGGCTGCAGGACACGTGGTCGTCGGGGTTAGAACCCAGTAACCCCTGTGACACAGCACATAGATATTACTTAATAAAACGGGCACTAAACTGGCATTAAACTGGCATTCCTTGTTCCCAAAGTCACTTCCCCAGTAATTCAGTGCTTGTCCATTTAGCTAAGTAGCTAAATACCCAGGGAGCGCTAAAGATGACTAACGATGTGGTCTGTTTTGCATAGAGTGCTGTTGGTTGTCAAGTCCATTTGATCACCACAGTAACTCGGCGCATAATGAAAGCGAAGTTCTTAGTTGTTCACATTCAGTGTGGAAAATGACGTTTCCCTTTTAGTTTCTTCAGATGTTTTGATTTAGATTCTCACCCTTCTCAAAAATCTTAAAATTCAAGCAAAAATAGCTTTTCTGAAGTTTGCATCTGCAAGATGGTTTTTAATCCTCACTTTATAAATATTTGAGGACCGAAACAGTTTCCTCATATGTGGAGGCGCATAAAGAAGTGTAAATACATGGCTTGCCCCCTCATGAACCATGTGCTTTATGCATTCATTTGCCTTTGATCCCTGAAATATAATGTAATTGGCTGATGGCACTAAGCCTTAAGGTCTTTCAGAGATAAATAACGCAGTTTTTCAAGAGTCATTTGCAAATGCAGGGTCACTCAGGTCAACAAGCACCATAAACTTATGATAGAAGTCTGAACTTCTCCATCAAACATAACATGGTGCTTTCATGCAAACATAAAATCCCCTTTTATAGCAGAGGGTACCGAAAAGATTATGTGTGCGTGTGAGCACATGCATGTGTTTATTTTGTGTATTTTCAGGATAAAAAATGTTCTTTGCACTTTCTGAAAATCAGAGATGTGACCTACCTTGTCAGGCCTAGTAAAATGGAAAATTGCTTTTCACTAAAAAAACTACATGTGTATACATATAATTTGGGGGGATGGGGGTGCTGAGGTTAAGATAAAGATTAGACTTTAGAATTAGGTTTAGAAAATTCTTATTGCATATAAGTAGTTGTATAATGTATAATACCTAAGACCCCATGTCCTGATAAGGTCTAAAGTCTGTGTGTGTATGTGTGTGTGTATATGTGTATGTGTATGTGTATGTGTGTGCGTGTGCGTGTGGCCTTAGTCACTATTGCTTTTGGAGGACAGTCTTGTACACACTGTCCTACTTGTGTGCCAAACCCCATCCTTTAAAGCAGAACCGTTCACACACCTTCCGCACATTCTGCTCTGTATGGTCCTTGTGGATCTTAGTCAGAGACACTCTCACCCTGGTAATCTCAGAAAGGAAAGTTCATTAAACAAACAATTCTGAAGGACATGGCTCCTCCCACTTTTGGTCCAGCCTTGTATTGGTTGCGGTCTCACTATTATATGTGGGTTAGATCAGATCCAATCACCTGGGAGTGTTGGAAATGTACTCACCTTTTCACCTGCACTGTGGAGTTCTCTAGAGTCTTCTTCCATTTTTTGTCTTTTTGTTTTGCTGACGTCCACCTTTCCCCGTGATTAATAAGCCTTGGCCAGACTGCTCTCTGAATCTGCAATGAAGCATGCTCTATGCTCCGTAGGTGAGTCCCGTTTGTGCAGGGCAGGCTTGTGTGATCAAGGATGCAAGAAGGTGAAACTTGTCTTCACGTCCAGTAATTGACACCCCGACGTCCTGCCTGCACTGTCAGGTACCAGTGTGGATCCCGTATGGGTGTGCCTGGTTGATGCTGTCACTGAGCATGTGCGGTTCTTTCCATGGCAAGGCTAACATAATGGGTATGGCCTGCACCATGTCGGCTATTGAGTGTGACCTCTGGAGAGAGACAGAGAGGAGGCTGAGACAGTAAGCTGGATATAGAGGCAGTTAGGACATGGGAAGGTGAAAGAAAGAGCAGTGAGTGGAGTAAGAGTCCCTCAACAGGGACTGGATGTGAATAATGATGTCATTACTATCCCATCTAGTCCACACAACACCTTCCCCTCCCTGACCTTCTCAGTACTTCTGCCCTGATCTAAACTGTAGTTAAGCCGTCTCGCTCACCCCCACCCCTCTGAGTTTTCTCCACCCACTACACCGTCATGTCCTCTCCTCCACACCCTCCACCCACTACACCATTATGTCCTCTCCTCCACGGGGCTGAAGCTTATACCACTGAGCTGTTTGGTTGCAGAACAGCAGCTGTAAATAACAAACTGCAGTGTCTGCACCGCCCAAACGGGTCTCCAGTGTCTCCTGTCATGCAAGCTGTGACCTCATGCTGAATGAATGTGTGTGTGTGTTTGTGTGTGTGTGTGTGTGTGTGTATGTGTGTGTGTGTGTGTGTGTGTGTATGTGTATGTGTGTGTGTGTGTGTGTGTGTGTGTGTGTGTGTGTGTGTGTGTGTGTGTATATATATGTGTGTGTGTGTGTGTGTGTATGTGTGTGTGTGTGTGTGTGTGTGTGTGTGTGTATGTGGGTATGTGTGTGTGTGTGTATGTGGGTATGTGTGTGTGTGTGTATGTGTGTGTGTGTGTATGTTTGTGTATGTGTGTGTGTGTGTGTGTGTGTATGTTTGTGTGTTTTGAGGGCAGGACAGTGTTCCACCCTCCTTCAGCCTCAGCATTAAATCCCTCTCAGGAGCAGAGTTGAGGACAGGGAGACATGTGGGAGCAGCAATGATTACCATCTTCTGACACATGGCTTTGCTGAAGATGTCAGTGTCTGAAGTACACCTGTAGGGTGTATATCTGAAGTATCTCCTGTAGGGTGTATATCTGAAGTATCTCCTGTAGGGTGTATATCTGGAGATCTCCTGTAGGGTGTATATCTGGAGATCTCCTGTAGGGTGTATATCTGAAGTATCTCCTGTAGGGTATATATCTGAAGTACTCCTGTAGGGTGTATATCTGGAGATCTCCTGTAGGGTGTATATCTGGTGATCTCCTGTAGGGTATATATCTGGAGATCTCCTGTAGGGTATATATCTGAAGTACTCCTGTAGGGTGTATATCTGGAGATCTCCTGTAGGGTGTATATCTGAAGTACTCCTGTAGGGTGTATATCTGAAGTACTCCTGTAGGGTATATATCTGGTGATCTCCTGTAGGGTATATATCTGAAGTACTCCTATAGGGTGTATATCTGGAGATCTCCTGTAGGGTATATATCTGAAGTACTCCTGTAGGGTGTATATCTGGAGATCTCCTGTAGGGTGTATATCTGAAGTATCTTCTGTAGGGTATATATCTGGAGCTCTCCTGTAGGGTATATATCTGAAGTACTCTTGAAGGGTGTATATCTGGAAATCTCCTGTAGGGTGTATATCTGAAGTACTCCTGTAGGGTGTATATCTGGAGATCTCCTGTAGTGTGTATATCTGGAGATCTCCTGTAGGGTGTATATCTGAAGTACTCCTGTAGGGTGTGTATCTGGAGATCTCCTGTAGTGTGTATATCTGGAGATCTCCTGTAGGGTGTATATCTGAAGTACTCCTGTAGGGTGAATATCTGGAGATCTCCTGTAGGGTGTATATCTGAAGTACTCCTGTAGAGTGAATATCTGGAGATCTCCTGTAGGGTGTATATCTGAAGTACTCCAGTAGGGTGAATTTCTGGAGATCTCCTGTAGGATATATATCTGGTGATCTTCTGTAGGGTATATAGCTGGAGATCTCCCATAGGGTATATACCTGAAGTACTCCTGTAGGGTATATATTTGTAGATCTCCTGTATGGTATATCGCAAGTTTTGTATGTGATGAGTGGGAGTGAGCCATAGTCTGTGGGGATTGTGGGACTGGTTCCCAGCACACTAATAGTGCAGTCATCTGCACTGTAATATTGTTCATGATGGATGAGTTGTTGGGTAAACACAAATCACTTAACTGAAAGTTTTGAACCTGCTGAATTATTAGGGTTTTCAAAGCTATTAAGGGCTTTGTTAATTATTAACTATTTGTTAACCATTAACTCCCAAAGAGATGCACTGTTATAGGAACTTTATAAATAAAATAACTGTAAAGGTGCCATAGAATGCATTTATTATGTATATGTAAATTGATGTCTATATAGAAGGTATATTACTTTGGTGGAATGCACACCTTATGAATTGGCCCAAGAATGAAATGTGCTGTTTGTTTTTTGTTGTTGTTGTTGTTGTTTTTTTTTAACAATGCTTTTTACAAGGCTCATGAATAATTGATTCACTCTGCTCTGATTGGCTGGTTTAGGATGTGACACCATGATGGCTCACAGAAAATCAGTAGGTCAAAATCAACTGCTAGCTGTCTAACCATGCAAAGGGGAACCACTATGTATATTTGAACCTGCATCAAAGGCTACAGTTTTCAAGCAAAACTCATTAACAGTTCATCGCAATACCACCAGAACTGTTGCTGTTTTGGCTGTGCCTGGGGTAGAAAGTGGGCTGGTGTATGCACATGTTAGGGACATCAATTTTATCATTCGAGACTGTTAGCATAACAGTCTAGGGGTTTTGGAGTAGGCCCATATTAGCTTCCCATTTTGCTTATGTGGGAATTGCTTTTGAAAGAGGAGATGAAAGTGTTTGAGGTTCACAGCAGGTCGCTCCATGCACAGAACTCTCTTTATTTAACAATGCCAAGGAAATGTTTTCCTTTCTAAGGCACCTTTAGTTCCCTCTGTTGGCAGTTTTGAAATATTTGTGGGAAGTACAGAAATTTGTGTTTGGAGCTCACTACTCTGTGTTGGGAATTCAGAAATCTGTGCTGGGAGTGTAGTCGCCTATATTGGGAGGTCAGTACTGTGTTTTGAGAGGGCAGCGAAATAATGACTTGATGGTCCAGGCCCAGTGAAGTATGTCATGCAAGTTGCTGGCCTGTTGAGGTCATACATGTACATACACGTTTCTGGGACAGCTCTACACTCTCTGGTCATGTTTGTCTGTACGCACAGACTGAGAAATCTGAATGAAATCAAAGCTCTGAGAAATCTGATTACTGAGCTAAAATCTATCTCACTTTATTGGATTTCTTAATTTGATTTCTAGGCCATAATTAGATCTAAGAAACTATATGACATTTATATGACCATTTGAATAATCAGATCCAATTATGATTAAGTGAATATAAACACACTCAGCGTTTCCCTAAATTATAGACATAAGTCAGGTCACCTGCAATGCTAACTACCTGAAGCTAATTTCTCTAAAATGACATATTTCATGGATTTTAGAAGACGAATGCTACTTAGCATAGCAAGCTATATTCCACAGCATCTAGTAAATAACACTTAACTACATAGCTAGCTAAGGTAGTAACTTGGCCTCACAAGTTACTGCCATGAAGAGAGCCAAGTCAGAAACAGACTAGTGTTTTCATTTCAGAGAGAAATGAAACACCATCTAACACTGTCTACCGGTGTTCAGTGCTTACCACTCATTAAGGTATGTTATTAGTTTAGCATTGCAGTAACTGCTGAGGCCTATATACTGTCCTATGGAATTGCCTTGTTGATTTGTCTTGATACATCTGTCCTATATACTGTCTTATAAAATTGCCAGTGGGCATCCCCATGCTAAAGTTAAACCTCAAAGATGGTGCAGATGTTGGAGCCTCTAACAGCTTCCCAAGCATAGCAGCTATGTTTGTAATTCGAGTGACAGGTTTTTTTCACAACCAGGAATGTTGCCATTTACTAAATTTAAGTTCCCCTCAGAAATCAAAAGGTGAACTTATGCAGGTCAAAAATGTATTAAAATGTGATGCAGTGTCCTTTGACACATCTTCACATCTTCATAGCAACAGAAAAAAATGAGACAAGCTCTGGCATTTAACTCTGCAGTTAAGGCACGTATCCAGTCTTGTTACTCCCAGTTTTCCAACATTTCAAGAAATATCATATATTTTCGCACAGCTATGTGACAGTGAGTTTGAGTGTCATGTCTAGTCTTTGATTTAACTGACTAAAGGACTAAAACTAATGACTAAACTGCATTCTATCATTTCAGAAATCTAACATGAGTGAGACTCAGTCTCTGTCTGCGAAATGCTAACAAACTGATACATGCTTTTGGTTTTTCTCTTGACGACAGTAATGCATTACTCATAGGACTCCCTGCAACTACAGCAAACATACCTAAACTTGTACAATGCATGTAGGATTAACAAATTAACAGTTTTATGAGAAAGTGTTTTTATTTTTTCTTCATTTTTCCCAGGCCAGTTGTAATATACAAGGGCCCAGTAACTGGCCTTTTGGGACAGTGGAGGAAAAATTTTATGTTGGACCCACGTCAGTAGTCAATGTCACACTGTGACTGACTTTTAAAACCCGGTGGGAGAATCCACACAGTCCAGCCAGTGGATGTGCCAGACCTCCACACACGATTTTTTTTTCTCCAGTTGTCAGGTGACAGCAGTGGTCTACAGCCAGGTTCTGTGAGTGTGAGTGTGAGTGTGTGTGAGTGTGTGTGTGTGTGTGTGTGTGTGTGTGTGTGTGTGTGTGTGTGTGTGAGTGTGTGAGTGTGTGTGTGTGTGTGTGTGTGTGTGAGTGAGTGTGTGTGTGTTAAAAGGTGGCAGTGTCACTACTATCCTAGCTTCATCAGCCCAGACACCCTCAGGAAGTGAGTAATCCATCTCACACAGCAGGAGGAAGCAGAGCTTGCTGGGAACTCTAGCCCTGGCCAAGAGCACTGGGCCTCTGTGAGCAGAGCACTGCCCACCAATGCTTTAATGAGAGAAAGATACAGACCCAAAAAAACTTTTCCTCATTATTTTCTCTTTTTTCTCTCTCTGTCACTCTGTCCCTATCTGTTTTTTTCTCTTTCTCTATAAGGACCATAAGTACATATACATTACTCACATTTTGACTGGAGGTAAAAATATTATGAACAGTTGCTCCTTTGTCCTTGGGCGCTGAACAGCGATCCAGTGCTCAAGGCTGCTGATAGTCCCAGAGCCTGTTTAATTATTTATGGGTGCCAGTAATCTCACCTCCAACGCAACACAGGACTCACACTTACCACACTGATTGGCTGCTGGAAGCTGGCACCAAGACCGGGCATGAGCAGTGTAAGTGTGTGTGTGTGTGTGTGTGTGTGTGTGTGTGTGTGTGTGTGTGTGTGTGTGTGTGTGGTGGCAGGGGTGTGAAATGAGACAGCCCTCCCAAACCTTTGATACCGTGAGACGCTTTTACGTCTGTTCACTGGACAGTATCAGAAGCAGAAGAAGAGTGTAGTAGGATCTCATGTGCACAGTGAGATGAGATCTACAAGAAGGCTTCACTGCGATGAGCTGCATCTGATTCACTCAGGATGCCTGCCTGTAGTCCTGCTGTTTATCACAGTGCCTTTGTCCACAGACAGAGCAACAGCACCTACGGATAACCCCCATACCTGGTTTTGGTTGTTGCTCAGAGCATTGACAGAGATGGTGTGGGCAAACTGATATATCTGACACACACAACATCCAATGTGACTAATAGGGCTCTTAAGTGTGACTGTGTGTGGCTGGCCTAACTCCTCTGTCAGCAATGTAGTGTTGGTCCCTGTGGGTGACGGGCCAGTCCCCAAGCAAGGCCAGGCACTCAGCGGGGCTGTTTCCCGCACTTTGTGTGGCTGGTCCTCTCAAGCTAATGCAGGTCCGTGTAAGACAGAAGCCCACCTTCTCCACTGACGTTCAGGGCCTTGGCGGCTTGGCCATCCACGCAACATTGAGGGGATTTACATCAAGGCAAAAACCTGATTGTCTGTGACTCTCAATGGCCTCCTGATTACATAGTAATTAGATAATAATTAATTTGCTAGTTCCTTTGAGATCATTTTGGCAGCCATAGATATGTGGCCTGTTTTTGTCTGACTAAGAAGTGAAAAAGTGATTCCCGTTCACAAAAATGTGCTATCCTAAGGGGTTTGGTCATGGTGCTGTGTGTGCAGAGTTCTTATATGAGATGTGCTATGTTTTCTTTTTGTGTGTTGTGGGATTTAGAGCCACTCCCATAATTCCCTCTTTCTCTCCTTTTTCCTCCTCTGTACCAATGCACCACAGTTCTGTTCTTTGATCTTCCATCAGGTAAAAGCTTCTCATCCACTACACAGTCATGTACGCACATACATCTCACACACACACACACACACACACACACACACACACACACACACACACACACACACACACACACACACTCAAGCACACACAGAGTGATGTGAAAGTGATGTGACGTTTTATGTCATTGTGAATTTTTGCTACTGTGTTTAATAGGAAAACCACAAAAGTCACATCTACAAAATCAGACAAGCCAAACAAATGTTTGTTTTCTGAAGCATATGAAAGTATCGCCCCGTTTCACGGATATAAACTGGTGACTGAACACACATGTAGGATCAAGTTAACCAGACCCCGCCACCGTGAGGCTGGGAGTGTCTGCAGCAGGTCAGTCCCTTCTGAGTTGGGTGAGATGCTACAGATGCAGGAACAGTGAGCTCAGAGTGACCTGGAAAATGCTACATATTTTTGTGAATTCTTGTGTTGAGTTTGTGACTCCTTTAACCCGGAAGGTTTTCAAATGATCATAACTCTATCCCACACTGATCCATTCTGTCACAACTACTGAATCATCGTCTTATGGGTGATTTTTCCGAATTATTGCTTAAAATGTGCTTATTTCACCAGTCATGAGGTGCCTCAGTCTGTTGTAATGGGGGTGTGTGGTGTGAGAAGCTCCGAACTCCCTCATCTCTCCCTTAAAGCGTGGGACCTGCTCCAGTAAACAAGTGGACTGTGAGATGGACTGTGCTAGCACAGATATGCCACTTAGACACACCCCTGTGGGTCACTAAGGCCCATGTGAACATTTGGAATATTCGGATGAATATCCGTCATGTTCCAGCTCCAGCGTCCAGTCAGGCTGGAGGGTGGACCGGCTGACGGATACACAGCTTCCCGTCATTTCTCAGTAGCTGAACTCTGATGCCTTCTCTCTTCCTATTGCCTCTCTGTGAATCTCACTCACTCTGTCCTGCTGTCTCCCTCTCTGTCTCACTCACTCTGTCCTGGTGTCTCCCTCTCTGTGAATCTCACTCACTCTGTCCTGCTGTCTCCCTCTGTCTCACTCACTCTGTCCAGGTGTCTCAATCACTCTGTCCTGGTGTCTCCCTCTTTGTCTCACTCACTCTGTCATAGTGTCTCCCTCGTTGTGAATCTCACTCACTCTGTCCTGCTGTCTCCCTCTCTGTCTCACTCACTCTGTCTTGCTGTCTCCCTCTTTGTCTCACTCACTCTGTCCTGCTGTCTCCCTCTGTCTCACTCTTTCCTGGTGTCTCACTCACTCTGTCCTGGTGTGTCCCTCTCTGTGAATTTCACTCATTCTGTCCTGCTGTCTCCCTCTCTGTCTCACTCACTCTGTCATGGTGTCTCCCTCTTTGTGAATCTCACTCACTCTGTCCTGGTGTCTCCCTCTCTGTCTCACTCACTCTGTCCTGGTGTCTCCCTCTCTGTCTCACTCACTCTGTCTTGCTGTCTCCTTCTCTGTCTCACTCACTCTGTCCTGGTGTGTCCCTCTCTGTGAATCTCACTCACTCTGTCCTGGTGTCTCCCTCTCTGTCTCACTCACTCTGTCCTGCTGTCTCCCTCTGTCTCACTCACTCTTTCCTGGTGTCTCACT